>NC_062270.1:27521465-27821390 GCF_916048215.2 Malus sylvestris | reverse complement strand
AAAAAAGATCCAGGGAGTTTTACTGTCTCTTGCACCATTGGAAATTGTGATTTTAGTAGTGCTTTAATTGATTTAGGTGCTAGTGTAAACTTAATGCCATATTCTGTTTTCAAACATTTAGGTGAAGGTGAGCTGAAGCCAACCTCCAGTATTATTCAATTGGCTAACCGTTCAATTACCTACCTTAGAGGAGTCATTGAAGATGTTATTGTGAAGGTTGACAATTTATATTTACCGGTTGATTTTATGGTGTTGGACATGGATGAGGATTTGACAACGCCCAGTATTTTAGGCCGCCCATTTCTGGCAACAGCCCGGAGTCTTATTGACGTTGAAGCCGGAACATTAACATTCCGGGTTGAAGATCAAACTGTTGTTTTCAAGTTGTTTGAAGCAAGCATACATTCAGGTGACAAGCAAGAATGTATGCGTGTTGATGCATTGGATGGTTTACCAAGTGCCAAGTTTATGAACAGATCATCAACTGACCATCTATCCATAAAGCCCCCGAATTTAACTCGTGATTGTACAAGTCCTAAACCACAGCAGCAAAGGGTGCTACATGAAGACCAGCCAATTAACACTATGAAAAAACATGAAAATTTGCCAAGCAGCCCAAATTTTAAGAAAATACAGCCTGGTAAAAAAGTGTGGTTATTAAGTTCAGATTTCAAGTCATTTCCAGGAAAACAAGAGTCTCGATGGAAAGGCCATTTTCTAGTTACTAAAGTTTTTCAGAATGGTAATATGGACATTAAGGCTAAGGGCACAGATTTCTCATTGAAGGTGACCAAACATCAACTAAAACCATGCATAGAGAAATTTGGTGTAGGCAAGTCATCAACTCTGAAGGAACCAGTGATCTAGCCACCGGACTTCCGCAACGTCTAGCTACAGACTTAAAATAAAGCGCTTATTGGGAGGCAACCCAATGTTTCTAAACTCTTTCCTAATTTTAATTTTCGTTTGATTTTCTCTTCAATAAAAAAAAAACGAAAAATTCAAAAATGGAAAATTGCAGGTTGATTTTATTTACCCAGTTTATTTGATTTGATTTTAATTTTTTTTAACGCATATTGGTTAATTGCAGGTTGCGAACGTGAAAAATAAGTGAAAAATAAAGCGCGTCCTATGCTGGAATCCTGCACCCAGCAGCAAGTCTAACGTTCACATCAACCACATCTACACTATGCTGGAAATTTAAAGCAGTCAACATAAAAAGTCATTCACATATGCAAGTTTGGGGGTGATTGTTGCAGATCCAGCACATAGACATAATTTTGAGCAGTTAAATTTCTGCAGCTCAGTTTTGCAATGCATGGGGAAACACAGTTAAATCACAGATCCATACACCACAGAACTGAGTACAGCAATTATTACTAGATCTACAACAATTCAACTTGCAGGGATTCGAATTTTACCTCCCAGATGCACCGATCTGGGTCCTGAGGCCTTGGCTGTTTTTGTCCGATGAGCTTGTGCGTTTACTTCTTTTCCCTCGGCTCTATCATTGATCCGTATTCCCCTACATAAAGAGCAAAAATATGAGTACATACAGGTTAAATATGGCATTATAAGGAACTGTCGTTGAACATGTAAATGTTGAGTTTAGCGACTACAGAAGAACGAGATCTTTACCTTCATGATTTGCAGCGGCCGAGACATTTGCCGTTTATTTTGCCTTTTGGGACCATTAGACCGACAGCTTAAGCTTGTTTTCTCTCGGTTGTACACTGGATTTGGGTGTCATTTTTCAGTCCCAGTAGTAGTTTTATTATACAAATATCAGATCATCGTCAATCAATCCAAAGGGTTACGGGTTTTACCTCAAAATTTGCAGATCCGTGACTTTGGGAATTTTGTTTTTTTTAGTTAGTCTCTTCAGTATCTTTCTAAATCTTAGGTACCTACTACAGAAGAACATCACTGTAAGCTTATACGTAGACTCATCCCGACAAGATAGCTTTGAGAGATTTTTCGTAAGCTAAGAGACATGTATATTGAACAAAGTGGGAGATGATTACCGTTGCATGTGCGAAATGGTCTCGATCTGCATGCTTAGAACTCGAATTTGTAATGGCTTGAGGCTTGGGAGACACATGATTTGGTTGAGAAGAGATGGCGACTCAGGGTGTTGTTCTTGTGTTGTTGTCTAGGATTTGAAATTATTGGGGGTCCTCACACAGATAACACCACATGCATGTGTTAGATTTTGTAAATTTTCCTCAAATAAATGAAACTGAGAAATGAAAACAAAAGATTGGAGGATGATTTTACCTTTGGCTGTCAGTTTTTCCGATTTCTACCACGGATGGGCTATTCAACACTGCGGGGAGGTACGTTGTTCAGTTGCAGGCAGAGAAGATTTGAGAAATGAAAGGGCTGCGAGGGAAGAGATCCGAGAGAGTCTATTTGGTTTGTCTCAAGATAGAGAAGGTTTTTGCGTTTTTGGGAGTAATGAAGGAGAGAGAGCAGAGATGAAATGAGGAAATGAGGAAATGAGAGAAAACTGTGAGAGAAACAGAGGTCTTTTCAATTTAGAGAGAAATGGTTTATGAGACAAATGGAACATAATGGCGTTTTTCAGTTGGAATCCTAAGGCACTCACCCCCCCCCGGATGCACGACACGTGTGCAAAATCTGAACGTTTCTTTTATCTGCCAAGAGGGGGTTTTGAAATGACTCTGAAATGGAGCCGTTTGGCTCGGTACTCAAGATTTGCAGGAATCCAATGTCTTCAATTAATGGTGCATGCTTTTACGTGGCCTTCATGACTGACAATTTTTTTTAAAACATCTGCATGCCAGCTACACGGCACTTTTCAAATAGGATGCCAGCTGCATCCCATTTATCAAGAAGGGAATCTAAGGCCATCTCCAACCGATGGCTGGCCAGAGGGCTCGTTTTAGCCCTCTGGCCCTCCAAGATTCTCCAGGATATTAATATTTTAATGAACAGTACAGGGCCATATTTGCCTCCGTCTCCAACCGAGGGCCAGAGGGCCAGAGGGCTCGTTTTAGCCCTGTCACAAAAAACCGTCTCCAACCGAGGGCCAAAGGGCCATAGGGCCAAACATAATTTATATGTTGGTTAATGTTATTAAATGTTTTTAAAAATGTTGTTTAAGTTTCATGTTGTTAAATGTTTTTTTATGTTGGTTAATGTTATTTAATGTTATTTCATATTGTTTAATGTTGTTTCATGTTACTTAATTTAATTTAATGTTGTATAAATGGCCTAGGAAAAAAATAGAATTGAAAAAAATTATGAAACAAATTTTGTGAAATAGAAGTTATAGGAAATAAAATATGAATCAACTTTTGTAAAATAGAAGTTATAGGAAAAAAATAGAATTTAAAAAAAAATTGAAACAAATTTTGTAAAATAGAATTGAAAAAAAATATGAAACAAAATTTGATTAATATGAAAAGGAAAAAAAAGGGAAAAAAAAAAAAAAAAAGGCCTAATAATACAACGGCTACTAGCCGTTGTATTAAAAAACATTCAAACTATTAGTGTCGGTTATAACCGACACTAATAGTAGAACTATTAAAAAATAAATAAAACCTGTTTAATGCTGTCGGTTTTAACCGACAGCAATAGAAAACAATAAAAAAAAAATAAGCTAGCCCGGGGCTGGCTGGCTGGCCGAAAGCAGCCAGCCCTCCAGCCCTCTCCGATCCCGTGGGGCCCTCCCAGATTCCAGAGCCCTCTGGCCTAGCCCTCGGTTGGAGACGGTTTTAGGGCTATTTTCGGCCTTCTGGCCCTCTGGACCCTTCGGTTGGAGATGGCCTAATGTCACGCCATGATTTTTTTTTTCCTCAAGCCCAGGTTTTGTTCTTTCCTTTCTTTTCCTTTAATTTTATATATATATATATATATATATATATATATATATATATTTATTTTTTTTTTATATATTTTTATATTTTTTCATTTTCTTTTCTTCTTTTAGTTTTCTCGGTTCTTTTTAGTGATAGTTTTTTTTTTTTTTTGTGTTTTTTTTTTGTTTCCACACCTTAAGGACAAAGTGTGAAATAAGTTTGGGGGTGGGAAAATAACATTTTAGGTTTTTAATTTTTGTGTTAGGTTAAAATTTTCATTCTTCTTAAGTTAATATCCATAGATTATTTTAAACGTTAGAACAAATGGACATGGTGAAAATTAATCCCACAGTAGAGTCTTTTCTATTTATTGTTGCTTAGACACTAATTCATGAATTATACTTTGAAGTTTGCACATCACACCAACATGGTTTGAGGGGAGTGAGATTGAAACACTTGCTTTTAGTCTAAGTTATTTTTAATTTTTGTTTTAAGTAAAGTCAGTTATTATTGTGAATAAAGTAATAATTGTCTCACCCGAAGTTTTGACTAGTAACCGGGCTAGTCCTGCCTAATCAGCAGTGATTCTCGCGTCAAACGGTAGAGTTTTGGCATGGGGCAGGGTGGTTAGTTGGTTTCGTAGCCTTTTCAGCTCGGGTTAATAAGTCCTTAGGGGTGTTCTACACCTAGTGCCCTAAAGCCCTAATGGTTTGGGAGTCATTGACCTAAAGCTCGCTACATGGGTTGGATCGAAAGCTTAAGTGAACCGACATTGCACGACCACTACTGTTACTAAAAAAATTAAAAAAAAATTAAAAAAAAAAGGAAAAAGAAAAATAGTTATATTTAAATTTAGTATGTGTGAAAGTGTGAAATAAAGAATGACGAGAGGTAAGGTTTTAGTCAAGTCTCTTTAACTATGTTGGTTCACTTTACACCAAAGGAAGTTTGTGAATTCTTTTCTAATTGATTCTAAATGGTTTAACCTCTGTGGTGGGATTGGTTGGAACTTTTGAAAAAATGTTCTAGTTTTTAAAATTTGCTATGGATTGCAACTTTGAAGGTGAAAATTTTTGTCAGTTAATTTTAGCTAGTTGTCTAGTTTGTTAAGTTTTTATTTTTGTTTGAGTCTTGTTTTGCTTGAGGACAAGCAAAAAGCTAAGTTTGGGGTATTTGATGAGTAGATTTTATATTATATATTTTACCCTAATCTTAGTATATTTTGGTTAATATTTTGGAAGAATTTTGATACTTTGAATTGTATTTTCAATATAGGACTTTCGACTTCCTCTGAAGCAAAACAGGACCAAATGGACGAATTTTGGAGTAATTCCAGTTGGAGGACGTTCATGAGTCACTTAGCTTGATTATATCAAAAATTGGGATTTTTCCACCAAGCGGTTATTTTCTGACGATGAAATAAAGAAGCAGTATGCAGTGCTGGAAAAAGACGTTTTTGGGCTTAAATTGCGTTTTTGGAGCCCAAGATGACCTCGGATGGGTTCGTGGCCTTCTAGAAAAGTGTTCAGAATATTCTAAACATTAAATCCAGCTATATTGGGCTAGTTTTGGAGCAGCTTATGGGTCAAAACGTGGCTATTCAGATTTTAGATGAATTTTATCATTTAATTTAGGGTTATGTTTCCTAAGTTTGTGGGAGGTTTTTTTGATTAATTTTAGTTTCCTAGGGTTGGTGTGGTGGCTTGGAAAATATATTGCTTAGCCGTCAACAGTTTTAGGGACGCTTTCCTTTATGCAATTTTGGAGACAGAGAATTGTTAGGGTTTTGAAGACTTTTTACTTGAAGGTGCGGAACTAATTTCTATGATTTCAATCCTTTTCTTGAATATATTTTCTATGATTTCAATTATGAATATGCGGAACTAATTTCTTTTGCTAGGGCGAAGCCTTAAGCCTTAGCATGAATATGTGATTTTTATTTAATTGCTTATGATCGATTGCATGCGTACTTTGAATTGTTAATCACCGGGATAAAAACTATCTAATTGTCGTAATGCCTGATCACCATTAGGATCTTTAGAAAAGTAATTTGATGCAAGTTTGGTAGGAAGGTTCCCTGAAATTGACGCTGGCTTCTTGTGATTAATAATTGTAATTTCTCTTAGGATGAATATCACGTCTTAAGGATTGCATGGTTTTTCAAAGGATTTTCGTAAAGCATAATGAGTCTTTCATGTTTAGATTTGATCCGAACGTCCGGACGAGTTGCATGTTAGATATACGTTCTATGTTGGAGGTTCCAAGTAGAATATGAATTAGGAAAATCTAACCTTCAAAGTGGCATGTGTAGATTATAAGTAATTGGTAAAAATTCATAGGATTGCTAGGTGATGGTGGAACCCTAGTGCTTTCTTAATTTTATTCTCCCAAAACTGTTTTATTCTCTCTAGCTCTAATATTGCAGATTGTTTATTTTAATTCATTAATTTCGTTTTTTTTAATTAGGTTATAAAATCAATCACCTAAACTTCTACTTTACAATAATTTAATGGAATCTGATTAGTTTCGAATTATTTAATAATCCTTGTGGAGACGACCTTGCGAAATCCGTTTATACTACAATAACCTTGTGATTCTTGCAAGTAAAATAGGAGATTTAAGCCCGTTCAGGAGCCTTCACAAAGATTGATCAAGTGGCGCCTCACCATTTGGCGGAGCTCCAAGAAGAAGAGGCACCGGAGGTTAACTGTTGGAAGCCTCACCACTCGACGAAGCTCCAGGAAGAAGAAGCACTGGAGGTTGACTGTTTGGAACCTCAACACTCGGTAAAACTCTAGAGGACGAAGGCAATAGGTGCCTCTGGAGTGAAGCCACAAACATCTGATGGTCACTCTGAATCCGACCTTCGGATTCTTGCAACTGGTCGAGCTTTCTGTTTTCATGCTTGAGCCCTCTAATATCCTGTTTGAGACTCATCACTTCAGCCGCCAATGATTCAACTTGACGGGTTCGAGCAAATAGACGTTGGGCCATATTAGACACAGAACTTGCACACTGCACACTAAGAGCCAGAGAATTCTTAACAGCCAACTCATCAGACCGTTTGGAAAGTAGCATGTTATCTTTGGGAGTGACAAGGTTCCGGGCCACCACCGCAGCGGTCATATCATTCTTCATCACCGAATCCCTAACGATAAGAGGACCAGTAGGGAATATGAAGGATGGGCGCCATATGTTATCTGGAGAAGGCGGGACTGCCTCTTCACCAAGGTTCAAGTCAAGACGACGGTCGGAGGGGCTAGACATTTTCAAAAGTGTTGAAAGAAAGAAGAGATCGGACAAATCAAGATCTTAGAAGTGCAAGAAGGGAGTTTCTACAAGAGAAAATTCAAATGTTCTTTGAAACGAACTACGTGCCTCTATAAAAATCAGCACTCGACAGGATTTCAGAGATCGAAGAGGCCAGCTCAGAATTCGAAGAGGCCAATTCAAAAATCGAATAGGCAAGCTCAGAAATCGGAGAGGCATCTTGCTTTTTTAGACGTGTCAACATCTGTCACACCCAAACTTAACTTTGCGGAAATCACGGGCAATTTGTCAAAGCGCCGATCCTAGATATCAAAGAGGCGCCAATGTTTTTCAGCCTCGTCAACACCTGTCACATGCACACTCAGCTTGGTGGAAATTACGGATAATTTGTCGAAGATTTCTGATAAAGAAGAAAGCACGTGAAGCCATACTGATCAATCACGCAATGGTTGCCGGCACGAATGAAAGAATAGTACCTCTACAGGTATTAAAAAACTTCCTATAACTGTCCACCTTCACCCTCCATAGCAAGGCAGACATACAGAACCTTTCTTCATCTCCGAGAATGCCTTCCCAACGAAGCCTCTCGAGTCACTCAGTGTTCCTTATTCCTTGGGGTACCTCTGCAAACAAATGACACCAAAGCAAAAGTATCTCATATCACCAGGATAGAAAGTAAGAATATCTCATATCATGCTTTCTCCCCGTCCTTTCCTTTGTCCTTGTTCTTACATGCAAAGACAAGGATAAAGAAAGCAATATGTCGGAACCTCCACTCAAAATCGGGTAAGGAATCGACTACCTGGAACCTTTGCCTGATTGCTTACATGGTATTACTCTCTAGTACTCGTCTTCCATTGCTGCTGTACTTCCAAAAGAAGCTGTCACATCTGCTTGAAGAACAGATAAGGCAAGTGAAAATGATACCTTGCAGCATGTGGAGACAACGTGCAAAAGAAACAAGCAGAGAAGAATGCAGCCTGCATAGTCAACTCAGCAGAAGGAGTCTGAGTTGAGGAACTCGAGGAGATGCCACATTTGCCTGGAGAACAGATAAGGCAAGTGAAAATGATACCTTGAAGCATATGGAGACAACATGCTGATTTCCTTCAAAATCAAGTCTCCCCTTCCCCGCATAATCGACCAAACCAGCAGAAGGAGTCTGAGTTGAATCCAAAAGCTCAAGAAGCTTCAACAAACATATTGACGGCACCATCGCCGAAGAGCAAAGCCTTGATATGCAACGCTGTCAAATTGCCACCACTTCTTCGAAAGCAAGAGTATTTCATATCATGCTTTCTCCCTGTCCTTTTCTTTGTCCTTGTTTTTACCTGCGGGAAAAAGAGAAAGAAAGCAATCAGCCAGCACTTGGTATCAATCTTCCAATCTGGAACCGACTGCTTGGAACCCTTCCCTGATTACTTACCTAGCACTGCTTTCGAAGTACCCATTATCTCAACATCTTATGCTTCCAGAGAAGATACCACATCTGCCAGAAGAACAGATATGGCAAGGGAAAATGATACATTGAAGCATGTGCAGACAAGCACAACAAAGCACGTGCCGATTCATCCGCTACTTCTTCAAAATCAAAAGTATCTCATATCATCAGGGTTGCAATCACTATAGGTGGAGGACTCGTTTTGACCCTCAAATTCTTGGGTCGACTCGCTAGGCATTGTGGGCTGCACGTGCCAATTCACCACCCTTGAATCAAATCTTTAAAGATCAAGTCACCGACTGAAAGAAGAGCCTATCAATCTTGAAGATCATATCGTTGACCAAACTGCTCAGGTGTGAATTAGAAAGATTGAACAAAGCAACAAGTCGTCACCTTCACCTCGTGCCTGCTTGCCATGTGTTCGAGTCAACCTTCAAGAATCAAGCCTCAACGGCCCTTGAAGAAGCTTCCAGCCAAATTCAAGATCAAGCCTCGACGACCCTTAAAGAAATCACAAGTCCGATTCAAGATCAAGTGTCTACCACCCTTCAATCAAATCCAGTTCAAGAATAAGCTGTGGAAAGTCAACAATTAGAGGAATCCAGAAAATCCTCCAACCCAGTTCAAGATCAAAGCTGTGGAAAGTCAACAAGCGCAAAAAAACAAATACGTGCCAATTCATCCATTACCAAAGCCAAAGATCATCTACCACATGAAGCTCCTTGTGGTCCAATTTCAACCTTCAAGATCAAGCCTCGACGGCTCTTGAAGAAATCTCAAGCCCAATTCAAGATCAAGCCTCAACGGCTCTTGAAGAAATCTCCAGCCCAATTCAAGATCAAGCCTCGATGGCCCTTGGATCGACATCTACAGTAAGGGACTTCAAAACGCATCTCCTACATGTGACAAGCACATGTATACGACGCGCCTTGAAGTGGGGGCATTTGTAGACATCGAAATTTTGGTAAATAAATGTTGACCAATAAATCAAAGTTTCAATGCTCATGTATTACATAAATTTTACACGTAGCGTGTGTCTAAACAAAAAATCGAAATAAGTTGGAAAAGTCATCAAACAGGACAAGTGTCAACACCTGGCAGAAATGACTTATTTCATCTGGAATATTATATTCAAAATTAGGCCTTGGAAAATTCTATAAATAGAAGCCAATTTCATTCATTTTAGGGAGGAACCAAAATCATTAGGTAAAATTCTTGAAGCTCTGAAGCTCTGAAACTCCGAAGCTCTCAAGCATCCAGGTTCCCGAAGAATCAAGAAAGCTCTTTTCGTTCTTCTTTCTTCGTTTATCGTTCATCCTAAGATCAAGCCCCAACGGCCCTTTGGATCAACAATCATCCACCAATTCATATTACACCAAAACCTTGAAACTCTGAAACTCTGAAGCTCTCAAGCATCCAGGTTCTCAAAGAATCAAGAAAGCGTTCTTCGTTCTTCGTTCATCGTTCTTCCAAGATCAAGCCCCGACGGCCCTTGGATCAACAATCCACCAATTCAAGATCAAGCCCTGACGGCCCTTGAAGAAAGTGTTCTTCGTTCATCGTTCATCGTTCTTCCAAGATCAAGCCCCGACGGCCCTTGGATCAACAATTCACCAATTCAAGATCAAGCCCCGACGGCCCTTGAAGAAAGTTTTCTTCGTTCTTCCAAGATCAAGCCCCGATGGCCCTTGGATCAACAACATCAACAAATCCACACATCCAATCGTTCTTCGAGATCAAGCCCAAAAGCCCTTGAAGATCCGTTCATCACCATCCTCAAGATCAAGCCCAAAAGCCCTTGAAGATCCGTTCATCACTGTTCTTCAAGATCAAGCCCAAAAGCCCTTGAAGATCCGTTCATCACCATTATTCAAGATCAAGCCTCAACGGCCCTTGAAGAAACACTCATCCTCAAGATCAAGCCCTAACGACTCCTTGAAGATCCGCTCAAATCCACCTTCAAAGATCAAGCCCACGGCCCTTAAAGAACGTTCATCCAAGATCAAGCCTCGACGGCCTTTGGATTAATCGCACATCCACAAATACACACCTTACGGAGATCGAATCAGAGGATCAAATTTGAGAGAGATTGTAACCCAAAATCATCAAATACAAATATTATTTTGTACACGTTGTTCTTGTCGCTTTTCGTTTCAAGAAATTTTCGTGTTCACAATAACAATAATATATATGTAGTTATATAGTGTTAACTACCTAGCATGGTCTGCCAGCTGTAATTAAGTTAATTCTCATGTGGAAATCCTTTAAAAACAACGCGATTACGTGGTTTCTTCAGTGGCAGTCGATGGAGAAGGGAAATAGGGTTTTGTTTCTGGAAGAAAGGCCAAAGAAAAAGAAGAGAGATAGCTCTGGGCGACCTCCAAGGGGGCTCGTGTAAAGTGATCTGAAACCCTAGTATTTAAATGTTAAATGGGGCTGCAGCCGATTACAAGGTGATCCCAGCAACTTAGTCTTTATTTTATATGTTTTTGCCTTATTTGACACCTTCAAATCAGGCTAGATATCCAATTCCTTTCCCATTCTATTCCTGGTCTTCTAACAAGCCAAATTTGTCTTGGATTCTTTATTTGGGATTCAAAACAGGCCACTAAACTTCTTTCCACGTTTGAATAATGGTTGGCTCCAAAAATGGTATGTTTTCACTTCTTTTGCCTTCAAATTAATCCTAAAGTACATGTAACTGCAACTGACACAAAATAAGGTAAAATCCAACCAGTTTAACTCAAAAACATCACAAAGAGGCTAGAAATGGATGGTTTAAACACATGAAATATGTGAGTTATCATTAGCCTTATCCAATCCACATTAATATACATGGGTAACTAATTATCAAGTAAACCAATATACAAGTGACACCTAGACTTTTTTTGTTTACGACTCCCCCTCAATCTCAGCTGGGATGTCCTAAATTAAGATTGGTACAATGTCTGGTAAAAACAGGGATGTGTAGGCCTTCAGTATGAACATCTACAACTTGATTCGTTGTAGAAATGTAGAAATATAGTGAACACTGAGGTCTTTCTTTTGGACTATTTCTTGGATGAAATGGTATTCCGTGTCACGGTGCTTTATCCTTGAGTGAGAAATAGGATTAGCGCTGAGGGCCAATCCAAATAGATTGTCATAATGCAGAGAAGGTAAAAACTCCAAGAATTTGTGTAAATCTTTTTAAATTGATTTGATCCAACATATATCAGCGGCACAATTAGCCAATGCTTTATATTTAGCTTATGTAGAGTTCCTATAAACAGAGAACTATTTTTTAGACTGTCAAGAAATTGGATTAGAACCAAGAAAAAACACATATCCAGTGATTGATCTACTTTTGTTTATGTCTGATGTGTAATCAGCATCTGAGTAGGCTGAAATATGTGTACCAAAAGAAAAAGAAGAATAGGTAATGCCACATTCCATAATCCCTTTCAAGTACCTAAGGATTCTTTTAACCAGAAACATATAAGCATCAGTATGATTAGCCATGTATTGACATACTACATTGACTGAATGAGCTATGTTAGATCTTGAAAATGTTAACTACTGAAGAGCTCTAACAAGACTTCTGTAAAAACTAGGATCAGATAAAGGTTCACCTTCAGACACTAGCAGTTGAGTATGAGGTTTTGTTGGTGTAGGTGCTGGTTGACAGGTTTCCATACCAGCCTTTCTTAGAAGTTCCTTCACATACTTAGCTTGACTAACAAACAAGTCGCCATTATCTTTATATTGCATCTGTAGCCCCAAAAAATTGGTCAATTTGCCTATATTCTTCAAGTAAAAAATGTCACGGAGTTGAGTTGTAATAGTCTTAACCTTTGTTGTATTTGAACCAATTAAATCATATCTACATAAAAAAGTAAAATGATAATATTAACCCCGTCGGACTTCACAAACAAGCTTGTATCAGATTGAGTGGCAACAACTCCCAAGGAAGGCAATACTCCTATAAACTTTGAATTCCAAGCTCTTAGAGCTTGTTTGTGTCCCTACAATGACTTAATCAACTTACAAACATAATTGGGACATTTTGGATCTACAAAACCTTGTGGTTGTTTCATGAAGATGTCTTCATGCAACTCATGACGCAAAAAAGCATATTTATATCCAGTTGCCTAAGCTCCCATTTGTGACATATAGCAAGGGCAAGGATCAACCTCACTGTGGTATGCCTCATTACTGGACTAAATATTTCATAACAGTCCAAACTAATCTAGCTTTATATCTAGCAACACTTCCATCTGGGTTATTTTTAATTTTATAAACTTATTTGCTCCCAACCACAGATCTATCAGTAGGTAGAGGTACTAAAATTCATGTCCCTTGAGTTTTTAAAGTATCAAACTCTTCCTGCATTGTTTGCTGCCAACAAGAATTAGTTGCAGCACTTCTAAAATCCTTAGGTTCTTCATAGTCCATAATCTCAACCAATTTATTTGATTAGCTTTCCAGCAAAATGAAGTGTTCTATGATTGGTTACTTTCACGTGCATTTTGTTGTTTAACATTCTGATGGTCGAACCATGTTCACCATTAAAATGCCCATCTCCTTTGAGTATATGTGTTCCTACAGCTTGATACTGATTTGGTGCACTTGTATTCTAATGAATATAGTCAAGGCTTATGAACCATGTGTTCCTTCCTCGGCCGTAATCACTCAAGTACGGAAGTCAGTAGCATATTCGACACATTTGACACCACCACAACCACATCTATTCTACTTGCCCGGCCAAGCTAGGTGGCACACCCGCATTCATAAGAATGATGTAGTTAGCTCATAGTTACTAGGCATGTGTGCCGCGTAGGCTTTGTAATTTTTAGGATCAACACATACTACTATTGGGTTTGTAGACCCTACATTTGTGCCATATTAGTATAATAAACAAAATCATCACAAAATGACCAAATTGATTTGCAACAACCAATTTCTTGGACAAAATTAATTGATTTTGAAATTAATGAACTAAAACGAAAACTTAGCTCAATTTCATAGACCATTTGTAATAAAAACCAAAAATAAATGATAAAATAAAATTTGCACCTGTCCAATTATCACCTATTCAAACTCTAAACTTTCCTGCAGCACCATGCGTTACAAATTCCATTCATTAATGACATGGGTTCTCATTGACCACCGTAGCCACCGCATTGAGCGGCAAAAATACTTGGGTTAGTACACATTTGATTATAATTTTTTGTTTTTTTGAGAACTGATTATAATTTTTTTTAACAAAATAATTATTATGACTAAAGAAAGTGTGAGAGTTCAAAACTATTACAATAATTTAAAAAAAAATAAGAAGATTTAAACTCAGAACGCACAGGTAGAAATTCAACATTATATCCACTTGACTATTAAACTGCATTGCAACACATTTGATTATACTAATTTCCTAGCATGTGATGCCTTTTCCTAGTATTTTACCGTATATTCTTTGTACAATAGCTGTGCTGACTTATTACTTATATTGCTATGTTCCTAATTGACTTTGGAAGTCGTCATATCAAATTACAGAAAATGAGTAAGCAAAAACGTGTGGGTCTGAAAGGTCACCGGTGTACGCTCAAACCGCAAAACTTGGATCGCAATTGTTCGTCAAGGTGCATTCATCAGGTGAAATCACATGCAGCTGGGAATTGGATCCCATCCAGATCCACTTTGTGGAGATCCTAGAAATCCTCACATCTTAGTCATTCATCGTGTATCATGCGATCAAAAATTATTTAATTTTTTTTATTTAAAATTAAACACAAATAGTATCTGACGAAAACTGATCGCACGATATATGATGAACTGTTAGGATGTGGGAATCCCTAGAATCGCCACAAAATGAATCTGGAGAGATTCCCTTTCCATGCAGCAGTACTAGAATGGTGAACCCTAAAAAAAAAACCTACACTGTTCAGTTTTCTCTTCACTCGCATTCTTACAGAATAAGAACATCCATCCATACGATTTGATCTTCTTGGAAAACCCAAAATCTTGGTTTTGTTCAGTACTAATACTAGTGGAGAATATGATGAAGGTACGTATATACACTATTCCCGAAACATACAATTTTGTTTTTACTTTATAGCTAATATGATTTTCTCGGAAAAAATTAACCCTTTCTTCAATTTTGTTCAGTACTAATACCAATGAGTGCTTGCACCATTTTGTAGGGGAACTTGTATCATTTTCAGGGAAAAGGCTGTTTGTTTGGAAGTCATAATCTTATTTTAAATGTAGTACCAGATTTGCAGTTTAACAATTAATGTAACATACTTGAAATTTAATAAGAGATGATCATTTTGTCAAAAAAAAAAAATATATCTCTCTTCCCGCGCCATCTCTCACCCCTTTCAAAAAAAAAAAGGGTTCTTTAGATATAGACCCTTGTAACTTTTATTTCCTATATAAAAACCCACCCAATTATACACATTCAAATAAAACCCAAATTTAAAAGTGATTGCCATGTAAGAAAGTAATTGACCTATTAATACAAAATATTTACAACTTGTACCACAACATTCAAAATAAATCAATAAATATTATTACTCACCTTAATTACAATGAACAAATAATTTCTTGCATATTATTGCCCCTAACACACACACACACACACACACACATATATATATATACATATATACGTTCAAATGTATATAGTACTACCACAAGCTCAATATATATATGTATGTACGTATGTATGCACATGACTACATATATGATCAAACATATTATACTAATTAATCTACCTATATGTAAATTTATGATGCGCAAATAACGTATATTTTGTAGGTATATTATTTTGTATGTATCATCATATATATTGGGCACATTTTATTATTATATGTACAAAATAATAGGTAAACTAGTATTGAATAAAATAATAATATTTTTTTATGTAGGTACATTATTTTACATACATTGGGTTTGCTTCATAATGTAGGTAAATTATTTTGCATGTATTTTACATATAGTGGGGAAATTATTTTGCTTTTTTTAAGCAATCTAACATTTTAAAATTCGAATAGTAGGTGCACTGAATCAAATTACATTTTTTGTAGGTACATTATTTTGCATACATTGGGTTTGCTTTATTATGTAGGTAAATTATTTTGCATGTATTTTACATACAGTGGGGAAATTATTTTGCTTTTTTTAAGCAATCTAACATTTTAAAATTCGAATAGTGGGTGCACTAAATCAAATAACATTTTTTGTAGGTAAATTATTTTGCACAAATTTTTACGTATACCAGGCATTTTTTTTATTTTTTATTTTTGTTATATATATGTGTGTGAAATAATTTACCTACATTTATATGTAAAATATAATTTGTTCACTTAACTAAGCATGTATTATTACATATATTAGGCATGTTTTGTTGTTATTATATATTAGGCAATAAATTTATTATTTATTATTTTTCGTAAAATCATTAATTCTCCCTTACAATCTATATGGAACTAATTGTGTACATCAAACATTCAAATAGGGGTGTTTTGGGCGTTAAAATTTTTTAAATGTTTAAAGTCAAATATAATTAATGAATTTGCTGATGTGGAATCTAGTTAATGGGTTTTATTTGAGTAAAAAACTTATGACGGGTTTTATGTGGAGAAAATTAAATTTCAGGGGCTAAAGTCATATTTTCAGAAGAAAAAAAAAACCTAGCCTGCAACCATGACTGATTTTGTGGCTGCACTGACTACTGCACTCGGATCCGGCAACTCCACTTCGTTGTGTGTTTCGGATCTGGTGTCTCTTGCATTATGCGACTAGGTCTTAGGGTGGGGGCTGGTGCCATTGATTAGGAGGCTCAGCTGCCTTATGTGATTAGATCGTAGGGTGCTTGACGCATGGAAACCGGAATCTGACTAGAGCGGTGAAGTTGCAGGGGACCTTGGCATGAGTGTCCTTTGTCCTTTATTGAGATGAGAACCTTTGGACAGGACAAAAGGAGAATTACACTTTCAGAGTTGTTTTTTTTTTCCTATATACATGCAGAGTTGTGTATATTGTAATATGCACATAAATTCATATGTTAAAAATCCACACCACAATCCATGCTGCAGGAAAAATTGTAAGAAGGAAAAATTAACTAAAAGAAAGAATTCAAAAAGAACAAGAAGGGAAAATGAATGAGAGAAAGGAGCGAAGAACCGTACCTTAATAACTAGCAGAGATGAAAGGAATGTGGATTGGAGAATTGTAGCCCTACCAGTTACCCTAAAATCAAATTGGGGAAAGATAAATTGGTATGTTAAAAACCTTTGACATCCATAGTCCAAGATCGAAGACGTAACTCTCGAATTTCTTTACCCATGACACTACAAGATAGGAGAAGAAGAGAAAGGGGAAGAAGATGGAAGGAGTTTACCTGTATTCTTGCCCCTACTGCTTGACCATCTTTCTCGGAAACCACTTTTTAAATATAAAATATTCACTTTTAAAATTTAATCAAACATACTCGTTTTAGAATGTGATGATACGAATTTGTCGTTCTTTTAGCTAAGTTTTATTCAAGCGTCTTTTATCCCCTCAAAATTTGATTCGATGAAAATTTGAAACCCAAAGTTGACGCTCACCCCTCTGCAGCTCCTCTTCCTGCCTCTCTCGCCCACTCACTCTCTCTGTAATGGAATCAATTGGCATGATTTTGTACATACAATCAAATCAGACCTCCAAAATCTCTCATGTAATGTAAGAATTGCCATATTGATGTTTATTTCTATCACATGGAGTTATACAGTGCTAACAACCTATCATTGTCTGTTAGCCTTATCCAATCCACATCATTATACATGGCTAACTAATTATCAAGTAAACCAAGATACAAGTGTCACCTGAACTCTTTTGGTTATTACTCCCCTCATTCTCAGCTGGGATGTCCTAGACTGAGATTGTACAATGTCTGACAAAAACAAGGCTGTGCAAGCCTTTAGTATGAACATCTGCAACTTGATTCTATGTAGAAATATAGCAAACATTGAGGTCTTTCTTTTGGACTCTTTCTCGGATGAAATGGTAATCAATGCCAAGGTGCAGTTGAATATCAGAGTGCGCAACAATCAAGACTACAACAAAATAATAGGAATATTATGAAATAAACGAGAATGCCAGAACGGCTACAAAACCATAAAATGCTACATTGTGACTAGCTTCTTATTTTCTAATGAATAACAAAGCACCCTATTTATAATAAACTAACCCTAATTTCTAACAAAACCTAATTCTAACGGGTTAAGCCCAGAAAATCAAACATTCAAATAAACCAAAATACTAATATTTTCCAACATCCCCTCCCGTCAAACTCATGGCGGTATATGACATGGGTTTGCAAACAAGCAGATGTTGACTGGCTCCGTTAGGCGGATAGACAGACAGGCAGGCTTCGCAAAGCGGACAGACAGGTAGGCAGGTATGCAAACTTAACTTGACTTGATTCTTGACTTGACTTGACTTGATTCTTGATGGAAAACTGGCAAACTGATTCTTGATTCTTGAATAGCTAGTGTTGAGAGTATGGAAAGAACCCGTCACTAAACGGACGAGATTTCCATATCTCAATTGTAGCAACGAATGAACAAACACAACTATCACTCAAGTGGTCACAGATCCAAGCACTCGAGCAATGAACGAGTAAACTCCACAGCAAAACTCATCTATGTGGGCTTCCAACACAAAAATGAGCAAACGAGCCATTTTCTTTTCCTTGCCCATGTGGGCGTCAAAACCTCCAAACAAATTTTTTCCTTTTTCCTTTTTTTTTTTCCCTTGTTTTCTCCAAACAAGTGCAGCAATCCTCAAATTTGATTGCAAGGCAGGGTGACGACAGCGTGCTATGGCAATGGGATTCTAGTGGTGGTTCATAGCAAACATATTCAAATTTTTTTTTTTTTTCAAAACTAACACTGAAAACTAATATCAAACAAACAACATGGATACCTATCAAGAACAGATTAAATCCCGAAAGATCAAACATGCTCTGATACCAAGTTGAATATCAGAGTGCGCAACGAACAAGACTACAACAAAATAATAGGAATATTATTAAATAAACGAGAATGCCGGAACAGCTACAAAACTCTAAGAGGCTACATTGTAACTAGCTTCTTATTTTCTAATGAGTAACAAAGCACCCTATTTATAATAAACTAACCCTAATTTCTAACAAAACCAAATTCTAACGGGTTAAGCCCAAAAAACCAAACATTCAAATAAACAAAAATACTAATTGTTTGTATCATACTTGACCAATCCCGAAACTACTAAGCACTAGTCAACGTTATACCGTCAAGGACCCAGAAGAGTTTCCCTCCAACCAAGAGGCCAATCACAGTGTGACACGTGTCGACATCAGAAGCCAATCACAGCGCGACACGTGTCAACATCAGAAGCCAATCAAAACACGACACGTGTCAATGTTAGAACAAAGCTAGAAACTCTTCTATAAAAGGAGATCATTCTCACACAATATTGCTTAATGTCATTTGTACTAAATCATTTACTTGTACTTACTAAAGGAGAGCTTGAACCTATGTCCTTGTGTAAACCCTTCACAATTAATGAGAACTCCTCTACTCCGTGGACGTAGCCAATATTGGTGAACCACATACATCTTGTGTTTGCTTCCCTATCTCCATCCATTTACATACTTATCCACATTAGTGACCGAAGCAATCTAGCGAAGGCCACAAACTTTACATTTTCTGTTGTACCAAAGTCCTCACTGATTTTGTGCATCAACATTTGGTGTCGTATGTGGGAATGACACTTATTCCCACTCTCTTCAGCTTTGTTAAGCTGGTTTCCACCATTCGTACACTCTCTTTTGACCAGGCATCCCTTTCCAACATGGGGAGCGAAGAAAGCCACAGCACACAGAACGACACCCCTCTTGTACCTGGTACGAAGCAACGAAAGAAAGAACAAAAAAAGTTTGCTCTTCAGGCTAAAGTCGATGAGCTAGAGGCTCAGAACAACAAGATATCAATAAAGAATGAGATCCTCCAAGAGCAGTATGAGAAGGTCTTCGAGATGCTTCACGAGGCTAGATATACTAAAACACACGAGCTCATCACCCCTGTGGAAGTCAACCATCAACTGTGTGCCCCCCAACACGGAGGGTCATTTACCCTCGACATGGGTATTCCCGTTGAGGAGCGAGCTACTCATCGAAATGACGAACAACATGAGACTTTTCTCAACCCAGCTGCTTCGAATCGAATCAAGAGGAGTGGAGGAAGGCACCTCCTTACAAAAGGAGTCGAATGATCGAAAGCCGTCTTTCACAACTGTCGAGACTTCCTAAAGCAACGTCGAGACAATCCCATCCATGTAAGCTCGAAGGTCAACGCCGAGGCAAGGACATACCAAGAGAAACCCCCAACAACCATCCCCTATCAGCAAGTGGGAAGTGGAAGCTAGACCCACCCAAATGAGAAAACCTCAACCTTCCAAACGGTAGCGATGCCTACCCCTGCCTTACTTAATACTTCATCAAGTCAACAGACATATCAATCTCAGGGTAAAAGGAAAGATTTCTATCCTCACCAGTCCCATTTTAGTAAAAGGAGTAAGGGACACTATCGTAATAACCAATGGTATGGCCACGATAATGCCCGCCCCCAGGCAGTCAACACAGTGGGCCAAGCACGTGTCAGGACAAGCCCTACCCCGAGGTATGACACATACACGCCTTTGAATGCCACATGTGTGGCCATTTACCCCAGCATAGCACATTTGATACGGAAGCCAATGCCGAGGCAGTCAGGTTACAAGCCTACGAAGAACACGGGCACGTTTTGCTGCTACCACAAGCATAACGGCCATAAGCGTAACCAATGCTAAGTGAATGTGATCGATTCCTCCTTCACCCTTCAAGGGATAACCGTAACCAATGCCAAGTGAATGTGATATATTCCATACGCGGCGGCATACCCATATGTGAATCTTCCAATAAGGCCATGAAAAACAGCGAACGAGCTTTAAAGCCTGGCCACCAAGTGTTTCATGTGAAGACATCAGGGGAAGCAAGTATCAAAAGCCTAACTGGGATCTAATATGTTTCTATCCTGAGGAAGAAAGAGGTATCATGTACCCTGACAATGACCCACTGATCGTGGAGGCTTACATAGCCAACTTTGAAGTAAGACGAATCCTGGTAGACACGGGGGCTTCGGTCAATATCATGTTTGCTGAAGCTTTCAGGGCACTTAATGTAGCTGAACACTTGCTCGATCGCTCGATTTCTCCTTTGATAAGCTTCTCCAGTGATATCGTGTAACTTATAGGGAGCATACACTTACCTTTCACCATTGGTACAGGCCCTTACACAGCTACCATTACCACTACCTTCCTGGTAGTTGATTACCCAAAGGCATACAATGTCATCTTTGGATGCACATGCATTAATGATCTTAAGGCAATGGTATCCATACATATGTTGTTGATGAAATTTCCAACCCCCTATGGCAATGGTTACATCAGAGGAGAATAACTTAGTGCACGGTCATGTTACAACACTTCGGTCAAGCAACAACATCTGTCTGTGCCCAAGGAAACCTTTTCTATACATGACCAAGACATAAAGACCAGCCCGGACGAAGCCAACTTGGATCTTCACGGTGGCAACAGTTAACCCGACGATCCTCGAGATGACTCTTTCACCCAGCAAGCACAACCCACTGAAGAGCTGGATAAGGTTTCTATATCAAAAGATTATCCAGATCGCATGGTGAAGATTGGCACCACTTTGTCACCACCTATTCGGTTGGCATTGATCTCTTTTTTGCAAGAGAACGAGGTCTTCGCTTGGTCATACGAGTACATGCCAGGCATCTCTCCCGATATCATCTGGCATTGCTTAAGTATTGACCCCAAGACCAAGCCTGTGAAACAGAAGCGAAGATCTTATGACGCTGAACGGTACGAGGCAATGAAGGCAGAAGTTGAAAAACTCAAAAGTATAAGCTTCATCCACGAAGTCAATTATCCAACGTGGGTAGCAAATGTTGTCCTTGTTAAGAAGAATTCGACCAAGGAAAGTCTTCTGCTCCAAAAGGTCTTGTGGAGAATGTGTGTCGATTACACCGACCTAAACAAAGGATGCCCGAATGATAGCTTTCCTCTTCCTCTCATAGACAGACTTATAGACTCTATAGCAGGGTGTGAACTCCTGAGCTTCATAGATGCTTACTCAGGATACAACCAAATCCTTATGAACCCTCCGGACCAAGAACATACAGCCTTCACTACTGACAGGGGACTATATTGCTATAAAGTCATGCCTTTCGACCTAAAGAATGCAGGAGCGACTTATTAGAGACTGGTCAATTCAATGTTCGCCGAACATATTAGGAAGAGCATGGAAGTTTACATTGATGATATGCTAGTCAAGAGCAAACATGCTGACCAACACACACCAACCTATCTGAAACTTTCACAATTCTGAAGAGGTATCGAATGAGGTTGAACACCAACAAATGTGCCTTCGGCGTAGGCTCTGGCAAATTCTTAGGCTTCATGATAAGCCAACGAGGCATTGAGACTAATCCCGAGAAGATCAAAGCAATCCTCGACATGAAGGAACCGGTAACTTCAAAAGACATCCAGAGCCTTACTGGCAAGGTGGCAGCCTTAACTAGGTTCATCTCTAAGGCCACAGACAGATGTGCTCATTTCTTCAAAGTACTTAAGGGAAGTAAGAAGTACATTACATGGACTGATGAATGTGCTTAGGCATTCAAGAACCTCAAAGACTACATGAGTAAAGCCCCTCTGCTCTCCAAACCTGAGGTTAGTGACATTCTCATTATCTATATGTCGGTATCGGCTTCAGCAGTAAGTTCCGTTCTCATTTGAAATGATGGTAATGTCGAACGGCCTGTCTACTACGCTAGCAAGGCCTTGCAAGATGCAGAGACACGATACTCCAACATTGAGAAATTGGCTCTAGCATGGGTCATGTCTGCTCGAAAACTTCGCCCTTACTAACAAGCACACTCCATCAGCGTGCTTACCAATCATTCTCTTCGACAGATACTCCAAAATCCTGACACTTTCGGACGAATGATCAAATTGGCGATAACATTGCATGAGTTTGACATCTCCTACCAACTAAAGCCAGCAGAGAAGGGCCAAGCAGTGGCAGACTTCATTGCCGACTTCACATATCCTCTTGACATTGTTTCTACGCCTAAAGAAGTGGTTTCATTACCCTCAAAAGCTAAGAAAATATAACCAACAGCCCCAGTATGGAGTCTATATGTTGATGGCTCATCCAACCAATAGGGTTGTAGAGCAGGATTAGTCCTTACGACCCCTGACAAAGTGGCGATGGAGTATGCTCTTCGTTTCAAATTCAAGGCATCGAACAATGAGGAGGAATATAAAGCCCTCCTAGCAAGCTTACATTTGGCCAATCACCTTAGGGTTAAATGAATTGATATCTTCAGTGACTCCCAATTGGTGGTTAACCAGGCCACCAACAACTTTGACGCTAAGGATAGCTCCATGGCAGCATATCTAGCACAAACACAATTGTTGAACAAGCACTTCCACTACCAGATCACCCAAATTCCTAGAGCGGTAAACAGTCATGCAGATGCTCTGGCTTGCTTCTCCTCAGCGGTGGAAGACAAGATTGGGAGAAAAATTCAGGTCGAATTGTTGGCAGCACCAAGCACCATGGCTGCGAAAATGTGCAACTCACAACAGGGGGATAGTTGGATTACCTCGATTTATAGATTCCTTGCTCATGGCACCCTTCCAAATGAAAAAGTCCAAGCTAAGCAGATTTGATACAAGGCTACCCGTTACTTGATCATTAATGACCAATTCTACAAGCGGGGTTTTAACCTACCATACCTAAGATGCCTTACGCCCGCAGAGGTAAAAACTATCCTTCGGGAAATACATGAAAGAGTCTGCGGAGATCATGCTGGATCTCGATCCCTAGCTAACAAGGCTTTTCACCAAGGATATTATTGGCCAACACTCCACCAAGATGCCATCAGAATATCCCACTCATGTGATAAGTGTCAACGCTACACAACTATTCCTCACTCCCCTCTATAGCCGCTCACTCATATGATCAGCCCTTCGCCCTTCGCCCAATTGGGATTTAATTTGATTGGCCCAATGCCTGTAGAGAAGGGCAAGGTTCGCTATGCAATCATTGCAGTTGACTACTTCACAAAGTCGGCCAAAGTAGAACCCTTGGCAACCATTACTGATGCAAAAATAGAAGACTTCGTATGGAAGAACATCCTTTGCAGATTCGGCATTCCCAATGCGATAGTCACTGACAATGGGTGGCAGTTTGACAACAATAAGTTCAGGATGTTCTGGTCTAAGTTCAACATCAACTTATGTTTTGCCTCCCCAGCTCATCCCCAGTCTAATGGACAAGTTGAAGCCATCAACAAAATAATCAAGCGAACTTTGAAAACCAGCTTGGACAAGGCTAAAGGTTGTTGACCAGAATTTGTACCCCAAGTTCTTTGGTCATACCGCACTTCGTATCGGACATCAATAGGATAAACCCCATTCTCACTTGCCTTTGGTACAGAGGCAGTTGTCCTAGTTGAGCTTGAGCAAGCAACGTTCCGAGTCCAAAACTACGTGCAAAGCGAAAATGACAAACAACTTACCCTCAACTTAGATATAGTCAAGGAGCACAAAAACCAGGCTCACTTGAGGAATGTCACCTACAAGTAGCACATCTCCAACTACTATGACTCAAGAGTCAAACCTCGTTCCTTTAAAGTGGGGGACTGGGTATTGAAGAAAAGATTACTCAGCGACAGAGTCCAGAGTGAAAGAACACTTGGTCCAAACTGGGATGGACCGTTTGAAGTTGTTGGCATCAGTCACCCTGGCTCCTACAAGCTTAGAAGCTCCGATGGCAAGACCCTTGGACATCCATGGAACGCTGATCACTTAAAGTACTATTACAAGTAAACTCACATTGTACAAATGTTAAGCTTCAGTCGTTCGACATCCTATGTAATGAAGACTATTTGGCATGAATTCAATAAAGAGGTGATTTAGACAACTCAGTCCTATTCCTCTTACATTCTTAGCAATGAAACACTCGGGTTCAAAGTTTCAACATGAATGCTTCCAACATGAAACAAAGTCTAAGTATATGTCAACAAGACTATACAAATAAACGAACAGCTTCACAGTATATTTGTTCAATCATACATTCCAACACATTCATACATAAGCCAACTGTGCTTTAAAAGGGTTCAACATACTTTGTGTCATTCGACACTTGCTACAATGTGCCTAGACACCTTGCCTTTATTCTTACCAAATAGGTGATGAAATGTGAAGAAAGAACTCATCTTCATGTCACCAACCAGGTGATGAAATGTACAACCCGTACTCTCCTTCATGCCACCAACCAGGTGATGAAATGTACAACCCGTACTCTCCTTCATGCCACCAACCAAGTGATAAAATGTACAACCCGTACTCTAATATCATTTGGCAACTTGTCACTCATGTCACCAACCAGGTGAAAAATGAACTTATCTTCATGCCACCAACCAGGTAATGAAATGTACAACCCATACTCTCTTTCATGCCACCAACCAGGTGATGAAATGTACAACCCATACTCTAATATCATTTGGCAACTTGCCATTCATGCCACCAACTAAGTGAAGAAGGAACTCATCCTCGTGCCACCAACCAGGTGATGAAATGTGATGAAAGGTGATGAAGGAACTCACCTTTGTACCACCAACCAAGCAACTCACCATTCATTCCACCTACCAAAAGACAAGTGGTACAACTTATACATGTGAACTCCTGGCATTCACAAATAATCAATAACCCTCAAGCTTGACAACTCAACTAGGGGAGCACTTATGCCCAACAAGAGTTATAGTCACCAACAAAGTCTTATTGCAAGCCAACAACAACTTCAGTGCATGGCATACGAAAATCAAGCTATTCAGCCATCTTGCATCTGCTTCAGACATTTCCCCTCTGTAACAATGCAAACACTACAACTCGTAGAAAGCGTCACACACTCTTGATCAAGACAGTGTGAAGCAAAACCAATTTATGGTGCCAACAAGAGCTTCATCAAAGGAGTTCAACCACAATTTTCAAAAGCTTCACACACTCTTGATCAAGACAGTGTGAAGCAAAACCAATTTATGGTGCCAACAATAGCTTCATCAATGGAGGGCAAGCACAATTCTTAAAAGCTTCACACACTCTTAATCAAGACAGTGTGAAGCAAAACCAATTTATGGTGCCAACAAGAGCTTCATCAATGGAGGGCAACCACAATTCTCAAAAGCTTCACACACTCTTGATCAAGACAGTGTAAAGCAAAACCAATTTATGGTACCAACAAAAGCCTCATCAAAGGAGTTCAACCACAATTCTCAAAAGCTTCACACACTCTTGATCAAGACAATGTGAAGCAAAACCAATTTATGGTTCCAAGACTGTTCAAAGGAGTTCAACCACAACTCGTAGAAAGCTTCACACACTCTTGATCAAGACTGTTCGAAGCAAATTCAATTTATATGGTTCATCCAAACCTTCGACTACTACAAGGTGTAGCTTGCATCACAATCTTTTGCTCAACAGTGTGGAAGCAAAATTTGTATATGTTGTCTCTTCCACATTTTCAAATTTCTAATTTTCCCAAAAAAAAAGGGAAATTGGGAAATTCAACAAATTTCTAATTTTCCCAAAAAATAAAATAAAATAAAAAAAGGAAATTGGGAAATTCAACAAATTTCTAGTTTTCCCAAAAAATTAAATTAAATTAAATTAAAAAAAAAGGAAATTGGGAAATTCAACAAAGCTTCACCACAAAAGCTTCATCAATGGAGGACAACTACAAATTCTCAAAAGCTTCACACTATCTTGATCAAGATAGTGTGAAGCAAAATCAATTCATGGTACCCAACAAAGCTTCACCACAAAAGCTTCATCAATGGAAGACAACTACAAATTCTCAAAAGCTTCACACTATCTTGATCAAGATAGTGTGAAGCAAAATCAATTCATGGTACCCAACAAAAGCTTCAACTCCAAAGTTTCACCTACAAAAACTTCAACTCCAAGGCTTCACTTACAAAGCTTCAACTCCAAAGTTTCACTTACAAAGGTTCAACTCAAAAGCTTCACCTACAAAGCTTCAACTCCAAAGATTCACCTAAAAAGCTTCACCCACAAAAAGTTTCACCCACTACAAAAGCTTCAAAGCTTCACCTACAAAAGCTTCACTCACTACAAAAGCTTCACCCACAAAAGCTTCACCCACCACAAAAGCTTCACCCACAAAAGCTTCACCTACAAAAGCTTCACACACTCTTGATCAAAATAGTGTGAAGCAAAATCAATTCATGGTACCCAACAAAGCTTCACCTTCAAAGCTTAAAAAAAAAAAATATATATATATATATATATGTGAATTTGATATTGCCATAATTGCATCAAATATGTGTCCATGCATTAAAACATTCAAATTATATATGCATTGAATTGAATTAAATTAATTAATTAATTAAAAGGAATCGGAAAACGCTAGGGTTCTTCGAACTCATGACCTCGAGCAACTCGTCAAAGCCTGTAGCTTGTGTGGCTGAGTCGTGCCTAGCCACAAGACCTTAAGCCGGAGCCAAGGGTTCCAGGTTTGAAACCCAGAAACCCGACGCCTTCCATGGCACTACACCGTTATAGGTTGGCCTATAGCCAATCCTCGCCTACGGGTCAATGTGTTTGATGACCTGCAATTCATCCCCCGACAACAATTGACCGAGATTCCCTTGAATCTCATCGGAATTTTCAAATTTTTTCGATTTGAATTTCTAGGGTTTTGTAAGAACATTGAGATTTCTATATCTCCATTAATATTCATGGTCCTTATTGACCCACAAACTCGCCCTGAGCATTGTTGTCCTAAAATACAGCCCCCTGAGGCGGCAGCACCGGTCGTCTTCTCCGGCGAGCACACCCAGCTACAGCCTATTTTATTTTTTTCCTTGTTTAGGCTCGCCTGTAGCGGCCCAACCATTATGTTTGGCCCACCCATAAAAAAAAGAAATTTTTTTTAACTAGGCTCGCCTGAAGCGGCCCAAGTGCGACACCAGCCTATAGGGCTATGGTGTCCCATACGCCTGCAACACACCGAATCCCAGCCCTTACTGGTGCATCTGTGTCCTACCCGTACATGATCCAGCTTTGTTGGAGCATTGGTGCACCACGTAGCACCAGATTAAAGTCCATTTGGACTTCTTTTTGGGTTTGTTTTTCGCAACCCATTCCCTATCCCTGGGCTTCCAGCTCCAAGCCTGCTACCCAAGCCTATCCCAGCCCATTTTGGGCTTAGACCTCACAGCTAATAAACTACCCAGCCCACCAGTGAGCTTTGGTCCAAATTTTTTTACCCCAAGTTTTAATTGCCTATTTTTTAGGCCCAATGGGTTTTATAATTTTTCACCCACACTTTAAATTTGGCCCTAAGTCCAAATAATTAATTCAATTATAGACCTGAAGTCCTATTTGCAAATTTTCTTGTTATATATATATATATATATATATATATATATATATATATATGCGTTTATTTGCAGGTATTATGAACCTGAAGTTCATAAATTTTTATCAATAAAATTAATTGAATGGATTTAAGTTTTTTTGCAATTAATTTTATTTTGGGTATGACTAGTGGGAAAGTTAGTTATTTGGCAAATAGTGCAACCACGCACACTATTTTGCGTGAACGCATCTATTTTACTAACTTTGTACCTAAGAATGCACCTCTGACAACCCTCTCAGGTTCATCCAACCTGATCAAAAGATACGGAAAGGCCCGTACAATGTTGTTCAATGGCACTATGTTGACCGTTCAAGAGGCACTTTATTATCCACGTTCCTGAAGAACGCTATTAAGCATTAAAGATATTTGAAACAATTATTAGATAATAATTACCACGCTGAAACCCATGTAGAAAATAGAGTTGAATTTCTATGCATAACTTCCTACAAATATGGCCAGAAATGTATTCTAAAGAAGATGGAGCGTATCCTGAGTGGTCTATATACTACGACCATACGCCCCATAAAGAGCCACTATGTGGCTAGCCTTACCTCTGGGACCACGCACGAAATTACACTTTGGCATGATCGTTTGGGACATCCTGGACGAATAGTGATGCGCCTATCCTCAAATCACCACACGAGCATCCACTAACATGAATTTTAGTTTCAATTCAAGGAATCGTATGTCACACTTGCTCCAAGGGAAAGCTTATTATTAAGCCTTCTTATAACAAGATTCATTCAAATCCTCCTGTTTTTCTACAAAGGATTCAAATGGACATTTGTGAACCAATTCACCCTCCATGTGGACCATTTAGATATTTTATGGTTTTGGTTTACGCTTCCACACGTTGGTCACACATGTGTTTGTTGTCCATAAGGAACACTGCATTCTCCATATTGGTGGCTCAGATTAACAAGCTCAAGGCTAACTACCCTAATTATCCAATCAAATCTATTCGATTGGATAATGTTGTATAATTCACATCTAAAACTTTTGATGATTATTGCATGTCGGTTGGGACCCCATGTTCACACCCAAAATGGCCTAGCAGAGGCATTTATTAAGCGCTTACAAATGATTGCTCGATAGTTATTCATACATACCAAGCTCTCGATCGCTGCTTAGGGCCATATAATATTGCACGTAGCCATGTTGGTCAGCCTTGGGCCTATTGCAACCTAACCGTTTAGCGTCATTCAGTTGGTTACCGAATATGAACCTAACATCACATCTACGCGTTTTTTGATACGTGGTCTATGTGTAGATTTCACCACCCTTACATACAAAAATGGAGCCTCAACGAAGAATGGGAATCTATGTTGGATATGATTCTCCTTCTATTATTCGTTAATTAGAACCTTTGACAAGCGATTTGTTTACCGCTCGTTTCGTGAATTGTCACTTCTATGAGACAGTCTTCCCGTCGTTAAGGGGAGATAAAAACGTCAATGTTCCTAAAGAACGACGTGAATTATCGTGGACGACTCCCACTTTGTCTCATTTAGATCCATGCACCGCTTAGTCTGAAACTAAAGTGCAACGCATATTAGATCTCCAGAGCATATTAGATCCCTGTACCGCCAATTTTGGTGATCCATGTACATTAGCGGCTAGCCAATCATCTGCCCCTACACAAAAGCTTGACATACCTCTTGGTTGAAAGGATTCACACCCCCGGAAAAGGAAACCCACGGCATAGGCACCTGAAGAGCTTACCGTGAATCCGACTGTTGCTTACCCATTCTATCCAATCATGAGGAAATTCTAGATTATGGAAGTGTCCTTAAAGAGACGAATGCTCCTCCTGAGGATCGTGAGATGTCGGTCTATTATGCTAGCTTAGATGATATGTGGTGTAGAAATGAGATGATCATCAATGATGTATTAGCATATGCAATAGCTACTGAGATCATGCTAAGCGATGATATTGAACCCTATTCCGTTGATGAATGTCGATGTAAAACCGATTGGTCAAACTAGAAACAAGCAATCCAAGTCAAACTCGATTCGCTTGCAAAACTTAAGGTGTTTAGACCTGTAGTTCCTACTCCTCCACGTGTGAAGCTCGTTGGCTACAAGTAGGTTTTCGTTCGGAAGCGTAATGAGAAGAACGAAATTGTACATTACAAAGCTCTTCTTGTTGCACAAGGCTTCTCACAACGCCCTGGGATTGACTATGATGAAACTTATTCACCCGTTATGGATGTGATTACTTTTCACTACCTTATCAGTTTGGTAGTTTCCGAAAAATTGAGTATGCAGCTGATGGACGTAGTAACTGCGTATCTCTATGGAGATCTTGATACAGAAATTTATATGAAAGTTCCCTAAGGACTTACATTGACTGGATCAAATATTTCCAAACCCCGTAAGTGTGTTCATTAAGAAGTCACATTCTGGTTTTGTGATAGTTGCAGTATATGTCGATGACATGAACTTTATCGAAACTTCTGAAGAGCTTGCGAGAAACGCAACGCACTTGAAGTCGAAATTTGAGATGAAAGATCTAGGAAATACTCGATACTATCTCGGTCTCAAGATAGAGCACCATTCGGATGGAATCTTAGTACATCAAACGAACTACACCCAGAAGGTGTTACGCCACTTTAACGAGGATAAAGCGAAGCCTTCAAATACTCTTATGGTCGTTCGATAGCTAGATGCAAAATGAGATCCCTTCTGTCTAAAGGATGATGATGAAGAGATTTTGGAGCCTGAAGTTCATTATCTAAGTGTAATAAACGCTTTATTGTACTTAGCTCAATGAACTAGACCCGACATCTCCTTTGTTGTTAATCTTTTGGCAAGATACAGTAATGCACCAACACGCAGACACTAGACTGGTGTTAAAAACATCTTCCACTACCTTAAGGGTACTACAGATTTGGGTTTGTTCTATCCCTACGTAACCTCGAATGATGCCGCACCCCCACTTCTCGACTCGATTCTCGCCTTGTTGTTTATGCCAATGTAGGATACTTATCTGATCCGCACAATGCGCATTCTCAAATGGATTATGTCTTTACCATTAGAGGCACCGTAATCTCTTGGATGTCAACTAAACAAACCTTAGTTGCCACTTCGTCTAACCATGCTGAAATTATCTCCTTACTTGAAGAACTCGTGAATGTTTTTGGTTGAGAGCAGTTGTGGGCCATATTTGAAGCTCTAGCAATCTTTACCCCATCGTGGATGTCCCAATGACAATCTATGAAGACAATGCAGCATGCATCGAACAGCTCAAGAAGGGTTACATCAAATGAGACAACACGAAAAACATTACGCCGAAGTTCTTCTTCTCACATCAACAACAAAAGCATCAGATGATTGAAGTCACACAAACCTATTCACAAGACAATCTGACTGATCTCTTTACCAAATCACTACCGAATGCAACATTTCAGAAGCTTGTTCAAGGAATTAGTATGTGTAAACTTTATGAGTTGTAACATTGCTATTTCTCTTTAGAATTGTGTCAAACTCAGAATGAGTATCCTAAAGTATACTTGCTTGATCTTCCTACGATTAAGAGAAATTTTCCCACTGGGCACCCACCTTAGGTTGATCATATCCCTGATGACATCCCATAGACGTTTCATTTTACTTTGCATTACTGACGCATTTTTCCTTAAACTATGGATTTTGTCATTACTCAGGTTTTTTCCATAGCCTTAGGGTTTTTTAGTGAGACTTACTTCTTATGCAAGTTCCTACCTTATTGAGAATAGCGTTGTTTCCCGAATTAGTGCCGACGAGTCGACTTCCTCAACTTCTACATGATGTTGAACCTACCTTGAGTATTTACACACTCAAGGGGGAGTGTTGTAAACTTTCCTAGTATAAGTATGATTGTGTAAATCCTAGATTAGAATTGATTCTAGTTATTCTTTCCTATATGAACCTGTATTCCTTGGGGATGAAGGATTTCTTCTCCCTCTTATTACTATAAATAAAGGCACTACGTATGAGGGAATGGCACATACATTCCCCTACAATTCTACAAACACATCTCTCTCTCTCTCTTTTCTCTCCTTGCCGCCGGCCCCTTTCCCCTTGTCAGATAAAATAGGCTACAACATATATATATATTGAACAAACGATATTATGTACACCAAGGGAAGGGGTGGAATTAGCCTCATAATGGACTAGCAATAATGTGGTTCAAATTCACCTTTAATGATAATTGAACTTAAGACCTCTCACAAGTGAAGAGAAATATTGAATGGTACCTGAAATTATTAAAAAGGAGAATTACACATTGGACAGGACAAAAGGAGAATGAGAACCTTTGCCACCTATACATGAAGAGTTGTGTATATTGTAATCTACACGTAGGTGTTATATGTTAAATAATATACCCAAATTCTCAACACAAGTATAGTTTTTTAAGTATAAATAGGCAATTTATTTATATGATATATAATAAATCCACTTAAATCCACCTAGTCCGCGTAGGCAGGGGGCCTAGGCAGGGCAGGTTGTTGCGGCAGATTGTTGTTATTACAATGTCGTCATGGCATCATAAATTAACCTATGGGCATGCACAACCCATGTGCACACAATATGTGCGCAAGTAAAATTGTGAGCAGGGGAGAACTTTTTTTTTTCTTAGGGTTCTTCAGATATTGGTCCTCACAACTCATGTTTTCTAAACATAAACCCACTTATAATTAAACATCCAATAGAAACTCAAATGTTAAATAAATTGCCACATAAGAATAATATAAGTATCCTACTATTACAAATTATTTACAATTTTTGCCTCAACCCTTTTATCCTTTTCTCACACACTTGAATTTTAGCTTCTATCAAGGCATTGAAATCTGATTAATCATCCATGTTTTTTTAGTATTCTTTTTATCTCTAAAACAATCTAATGCATTACCTTAAATCTTGACAACATTATTTTTCAGGGTAAATTATTCTCCTTATATATAATAGTAAAACGTCTCTACTAATTCATGTATATAAATAATATTGCCATATTGTACAAAAAATATTCTCATATCTTTTTGGCAATTTACCTATGATATATTTTTTGGGAAAACTAATGAAAACACCCAAAAAAGTTTCATTTTAACCATCAAGACAAAACAATTTGATAATACCCAAATTGGGCATGGGAAAGAAGACAAGAGAGACAAACCCCTTCAGAAAGATCACATGTATGTTCGAAACAAAGGGCTCCAGAAGACAGCCATGCAGCAAACTCACATGCATTTATCAAGGCAAAGCAAAAGAAGACAAACAAGTTCACATGCATTTATCAAAACAAAGCAAAAGAAGACAAATAAGTCATACCACGTTTTAGAAACAGTGCTAACAATTTCAGCAACAGTGGAAGATGACAAGTACCAAGGAGATGCCCATATCATTTTGTAAAGATTTTAATTTTTTTTTCACTCTATATAAGAGGAGTTCCATTCATTGTATAGACACAGCAGATACACACCATACTTCAATCTCTACACCTCTCAACATATCAACACCTCTCAATCTCTCAACATCTCAACACCTGAACACCCTACTCTCACCATATACTCACACCATCCTCGTAGCCTTCATAGCATCCTTGTAAACACTTTCTTGTAAACAATTATCTTTGTAAACGTTTTATATATCAATAAAAGTTTAAGTGTACATATTCAAGCAATCTACAAGTCTTAAGTAAGTTTTCTTTTCTTTCTCTAGTGTGTTTATTTAATTAGACTTCTAGTCCAAAACAGGGAAACATTACTATAGTTATATTATTAACCTACTAAACTAACGATCATACTTTGTTCGAGCACTCTGTTATAGTTGAATGTTTGCCATACAAATAACTAGACAGTAACCAGGGTATCTCTAAGTTCTTCGTACCTCCGAGTTCAGCCGTTAAGGCCTTATATCTGCATTGTGAGTGGCCGTCATGCTAAAAAATGTAATCGGGCCTTGCTGTGCGAATCTGGTATCAGAGCCATGTTTAGCATTTTAATAGTATAATTATAATAGTAAAGTACCTTGAGGACGGAAGTCATTGATATAACTGATATCACACTTGTTTATTTTGTATGAACAACAGATATTATTGTCCTTATAAACCTTGTCAACCACAACTACCAGGTATTTATTATCCCAGACACCCAACTATAATTAGCATAAAGAGAAGATTAGCATACATATCCAAAAGAATTAGCAGTATTTTGAAGAAGCAAAAGTTTTATCTTAGTTATCTTGAACGTCTTTCATTTATTCGTAAATATAATAACATAGAAGTGTAGCATAAAGTTTTAGAAGCAAAAAAAGCAACAGATCAAACTTTAGAGACCTTGAGAGAAGAAAGAGAGTTTCTAAGAAACTAGTTAGCTGTAACTTTAGAGAAAGGTAGACTGTAGTTTATGATAGATTATCTTAATTTAGAAATTAGTGAACCTCAAAAAAGAAAAATAACCTTAGACCAAAATAATTTAGTTTGTCATTTTCCATTGAGAAAGCATAATCATATTTTGCATAGTGAAGAAAATCCACAAGCCAATAGTATTGTAGATCTTATTATTAGTCAAGCAGAAAATATAAAATTAGAGAATAACAAGCATAATCATTTGTTAAACCAGTTGTTAGAGCATTTTCAGAAAAATTCCATAAAAACAATTAGACAAAATTTAGACTATATTACATCTCGGTTAGAAGATAATAATAAAAATATTCAAAGGTTTCCTAGCAAAAGAGAGATAAAAGAGTTTGTTGACGTCATAGATAGTAAGCCTAAGCAAGTAGAACTTAGATCACTAGAAATAGTTGAGCAGTTAAAATTAGAAGTTCAAAAAATTCAATTAGTGCAAAAAGAGTTGAGTAAACAAGTAGATAAGCTGCATAATAAAATAGATAAATTATTAGTTTAATGACCGATTCTAGAACTAGCTGAAAATATATCCAAGCTTTGAAAGAAATTAGTAAGTTAGATAAAGAACCAGTAGGTTTAACAGATTTTTCAACACAAGTAGCCAGTAGTAATATTCTCATTAGGCAAAATAATTTAATTATTCAATTAGTTTTAAGTTTGGCTGAAAAATTAGATCAAAATGAAGAACAAATAGTATAAATAAACCAAGTTTTACATAACGCATCTTCATCACTTCCACCATCTTTGCCAGATAAATTAGAAAATTTAACTTTAAGTGCAAATAGTAATATTAGAAGACCTAAGCTAAATCCTTTTGATAACAGATAATTGAACTCTTTAGGAAAAAAGGAAAATAAGTAGTTAGAGCTGAAGATATCCAAATGAGGATGAACCACAAGAATTTATTCGAAGAGGTTTTGAGAAAATACAGAAAAATAAATATAATTTGTATCAATTAGGTTTATTTGAAAACAAAAGCATAATTGTAAGTAGCATCAGTCAACATGAAGTTAGTTGTATCGATAAAGAAGTTACACTTAATTTAATAAATAAAGAAGCAGTTACTCATTTGAGAAAATCACATTTCAGTCAGATTCATATAGGAACAATATTAATTAGAATAGCAGGATTAACCAGAGCACAAGTAGGCACAAAAGCTTTAGTATACATATATGATGATAGATGGCATAATCACCAACAAGCAGCAATAGCAACAGCTGAGTTAGATTTAAGTTCGAACTTAGCAGTCATAGGTTGTATTCCAAATTATGTTATGACAATTAATTAATTTAGTAAACATATTAAAGTGAGCATACAAACAAAAAAATTATAATATGAAAGGAGAATATAAAAATCTATGTATTAGCTTAATGTATATTGGTAAAGTATCTGATAAATATAATCATAAGTTTAATTTAGAATTTCAAAATTTAATTCAAACATTTGGTAGTAAACATGTAAATATGATAGAATCAAAACCTGTAAATAATAGCTTTTTAGAAGGAACTCAGTGGACATTACCTAATTTACAAGTAGCAAGAATTAGACAACCAGATAAAGTACAAATATATGAAACTAGTATAGGTCAATCAACAATTAGGTTCAGTAATTACAAGCAACTAAAAAAAAATAGAAGAAGATGAAAGTGAAATTGAAAATGAGAGTATACATATGGCTTTTGATAATTTAGATATTAATTAAGTTGAGAAAATTTTTGATCATATTGTAGATAAGCTTATAGAAGATATTAATCATTTAGGTGAAGAAAAGTACTTAGAAAAATATAAGACATATGATTTAGGACTAAATAGAATTTCAGATGAAGAAATGAAAAAATTAATTTTAGAAATAGGGAGTAGAACATATTTTAGAATCAAAACAATATAATAATTTTTTAGAATTGAAAGAAGAATGTAATCCAACAGAAGAAAGTAGTACATCAGGAGTAGAAAATCCAGGACACGCAAGTAGAACTGATCACCAACAAATGAACAATATAATGAAAAAGCAAAAGTAAATTACATAGAAGAAAGTATGATAAAACCACCTAGAAAAAATAGGATTCCATATTTGAGAGGGTTAGAACAGATTAATATAGTTGGTAATATATTAAATCTAGATAATGTAGATCCACAAGATTGGGAAAGAACGATTGAGAGATGGGAAAAGGGTTGCGTGCATGTAGCATTAATGTTAGATTTTAGTAATTCACAAAATATGTTAGATTACTTTGAGCATACTTTAGATGGTTTAGTTTTCTATTATTTCCAGTCATGAAAAGTCCAAAATCCAGAACAGCATCAAACTTCTAAAACACATTTTAATATAGATGGCTTTGCTACTTTGATTAAACAAGAATTTTTAGATCATAATAGATTAGATGGCATAAGTGAACAAGAACAAATAAGGGCAATTAAAAATTTAGAATAATTACAAATTTGTGATTTACAATATATAACTGAGAATACAACAAATTTCTTTAAATATTTAGGAAGAACAGGTAGAATTAGTGATATTAATTTATTAGATACTTATATGACAAAAATAAAAGGACCAATAGGAGAAAAGATTTGGAATGAATGGCAAAAGCATCCCAAGAAAAATGATATTGCAATAAGACCTAGAATTCAACATGTATATGATATACTTAGACAAGAGTGTAGTCAAATAAAAGCTAAGAAACAAATTAGGAATTTTATATGAGCTGTAAAAATATATATTTACCACAACATTGCCATAAAAATAATAAGGAAAATTTTATTTAAACCCATTTAATCTTTTTTTACACCCAACTTAAATTTTAAATATTAATTGTCTATTTTACCCTATTGTATAATTACTATTAAGTACAAAATGAAATTAATAATAAAACTCAAATATATCAATAAACCCAAACACTAAAATTAAACCCTACGATCACTCTTTGTTTATTTATTCTGGCTAAAACCCTAATAGCTCTTGTTGAGCAAAAATTGTACATAATATGTAAACAAATAATTCACTCGACACAATTTCACCCTCGTTCATTTTTCCGAAGAGGGTTTTATTAATTCGAGTTCGACCCATTCTAGGCTACGCGCCTATTAATTACAACCCTTCTTTTGGAAAGGCATACCCTTTGATTCTAATTTGAATAAATCATAACTTGAGGATTTGGGTGTTTGTTTGATTTTGTGACTGCATCTAGGTAGAATCCTAGATCGCCTACGTACCCTCGTTGAGGGATCAAGTCACTCGTAGTTCATGTATTTGTTGAGGTTTGATGCTTTGTGCAGTTTCAGCTCGTGCAGGCAAGGAGCATTTGAAAATTTGATATGGCTTCATGCCATTTGAGACTTTTCTTGGGCTTGCCATTTGAGACTTTGATATGGCTTCGTGCCCTTTGAAAACTTTTCTTCGGCTTCGTGCCATTTTGGTATTTGATAGCAGGAATGGATTTAGTTTATATAAACCAGATATTCGCTTCGGTTTCGCGGTTGTGTCTATAACTTGATATTAGACTGCCTACGTATCCTTAACGGAATCAAACCGGCGTAGTTCATTACTGCTTGATTTGGATTTGCATTCTTGTGTTCAGACTTGGAAAAAATGAGAAGTCAATTGGGTATTCAGACTTGTTTGAAACCCATACATGACCTTTTGTGAAATGGGACTTCACTTTTTTCTTTAAGTAGCAACCCACGAGGGATGTGCAGTACAAAGTAAATGGGACTTTGTCCTTTCTTTGAGTAGAAGGTGGGATTCACACCATATGGACTAAAAAGGCATTTAAACAACCTTTTATTTTTGGTTGGTTGAAGGGCTTCCCTTGTGTTATAAATCCTTAGTGAATTAGGATTCATCTTTGCATGACTTTTTCACACGGTTTGGGAAAGGTTTGATCCATATAACTTCTTGTGATGCCTGTTCTTTGAGGGTTCCCCGTAAGTACGTAATTAATTTGTGAAGTTTGCTTGCAGCAAACTTCTTGTTTCTTCTTTTATTTTATTTTTTGCTTTTCCACCTATTTAAATATGGGACTTTGAACCCATTTGATTCAAAACCTTCTGACATCAAGCTTTTCTCTTCATTGTTTTTCATGTGATTTTAAAGCTTCCAAATTCCAATAAGACTTGAAAGTTCGAAATCCTCTCTTCCTCTTCACGTGAGCCAACTCCCACGTAAACCATTTTTCCTTCCTTGCTTTCCTTTGTCTTGTCAATTTGTCAGTGTGTCCCATAATGGGGATCCATGACTTTCTTTTGTTTTTCTCATGAGTGGCATTCCTGTATGGGAAGAAGACTACATCAATCATTTTTTAATTTTTACTTTTGCTGTAACAAAAGCTTCTTTTGATGACGTTGGCTAGAACTCTTCTCTTCCTTGTGAGTTTTAAACTCCTTTGTTTTTGTCCTTTTTCTCCAACTTTGAATTTTATCTTTTGCCCAATATTTGACAATGGCTTACTCATCTTGGAGGTTCCACGTGCTAAGCTTTTTGAAAGAAAGCATTTTTTAGTTTTACCACTTCCTGCATGGATTTGTCCTCGCAGGGGAAAAAAATATATCTTCAACTGTAGTCATGAATCCTTTTTGTTTGCTGGAGATTTTCCTTCCAATTCCCTTTGTTTTCTTCTCTTCCCTCTCTACTTTTCATTTTCTACTTTCTTTTGCAGAGTTTGTAATCTTCATTTACGGAGCAGCATCAACACGCCCAATTTTCCGAGTTGAATTCTTCTACTCTTGATGCGAAGTTTCTCAATAAGCTCCTAGCAGTAACCATTTCAATTCTACATGTGAGCTACTGCGGTTGTTGTTCACACGGCGGAGGACTTCGTCTACGACCGCCTTCTTCTATGCTGTTGATGAGAAAAGGTAGCATGCTGCTGTCCGGATTGAAGAACGGCTTCGGGAACTCCGTGATGATGTTTGAAGTGCCGGTGTTTAGGGGAGTTGATAGAGAAGGTTGCTGCTTCTTCTCTTTTCCTTAGGCCGCCATTGTTAGGCGGTACTAGACCATTGTAGCGTCTTGGAGTCCTCGGGGCTGTCTTCTCCGTTGTTGTCGGTTGATGGGTTTGCAGTGGCTGTTGATGAGGGCAAATGCGCGGCGACGGCAGTGCTTTTCTTTGTTGGTGCCGTTACTGGTACTAGGATCTTTGACGAAGGATTGCAGAGAAGTTGAAGGTGTCGACAGGGTGGCGGTGACGGGTGTTGATCTATTCTTTCATTAACGCGATTTTCTTCGGGTTCTTCTGGTTTTATGCAACACGGCATTACCAAACCCATCTCTTTCAAGCCGCATAATGCACAGACTTCTTCTGGAGGACCACCATTATACAATACTGCATCATCAAATCCATCTCCTTCATGTTGCGGAGTGCATGGGCTCATTCTAGAAGAGCACCGGACGGCTGGAGAGCGGTAGTGTTTGCGGTTTGGTTGCTGCAACTTGGGAGGACGTTGGGGAATGGTAGAGGTTTTTCTTCCCGCGAAACCAAGAGAAACCAAACAAAGAAAACTTTAGAATGATGGATTTGTACCTTTAGATGCTTTGTTACTTGTAGTTTGCTCTCCTTCTTTGAAAGGCTTGGTTTGGAGTCACCGGTATTACTTCGTTGCTTCTTTCCTCCCTCAATTTCTATCTTAATTTCTGCAGCGTCTCCTCTCTTGTTTCCGTCCTTTTCTTTTCGTCCACTGCGACTGATGCCTATTTATAGGCATCATAGGAAGCCTCGGGAACTTTTACGTGGGGAGATAGAGGCCATATCTTTCGCCATCCTCTCCCACTAACCGTGTAACCTCCCATGTCTTGCAGGAAACTTTCCACGTTTTGCAGAAGATAGGGAGTTTTGCTCCACGTTTTCTTCTCTTGTCGACTTGGATTTCCAAGTCTAAACAGATTTCACGTGAGCAGCATCTTTCTTTTGAAAAGTTTGTTTGCTGCAAACTTTTTATTTTTTTTTTATTATATATATATATATATATATATATATATTTTTTTTGTTCAACAGCTCTCATAGAGAAAAATAAGCTTTTTTATTGATGGATGGTGATTTTGAAGTTTTGAATCCTCCAACCAATGCATGACTCAATTTATGAATATTTTGTTCGTTTGATTTCAATTTTTTAGAGAGTAGAAGTTATTTACTGTAATTTTTTTCAACAAATACAACGAAAGCATCCTACCTTCCGCTAAAACAACAATGAGAGCATCCAACGATGAAAAATGTCTGATGTACAAGGACCCAGTAACTGGTTGAATTGGCAAAAAACTAAGAAAAGTCAAACTCTATGCTCCTTTCTTGCGGTTCTAAAGTGAAAACCACATTCCCTTCCCTTTTCAAGTCTGTTACGAAAACCCACCAGGCTCGAAGGTCACACGAATTCGTAAGGGAGCATTTCCTGCAGGCATCGATACAGAGCTTCTATGGAAACAAATATTGATCATGTCATTCAATTTTATATTCTCCTAAGAGAAGACTCATCCACATGATCATCGACCAACCATAAATCACAATCATGGAAGCGTTTTATCTTCTTCTCAAAACCCAGGATATAATTATTGTGAATTATAACATGCATCCCTTTAGTTTCTCGCACCCAGGTCTTGTTCTTAAAGTATAATCCTCCAGTTGGGAATGCCGCCTGTGGCAGCAGGTAGAGATCCACTTTGTTAATGAGTTTGTTGTCTAATGCCCAGTTAAAAGCAGGTTGATCATTTTCTTTTTTTCTCTCTGGACCATGGTTGATCTTTAAGTTCCTCAATCCACTTCTTAATAACCATTCCTAAGTTCCTGCAGGTAACAATTTGAATTATCAACTTTTGTGTTGTGGAATACCATGCAAAGAACTTAGGTCTAAACATATCAAATTTAGCTTCTAAAAATCAAATGGGTGTAAATCCACATACTAGATTGGGTTTATGGGGGTATATTAGGTATTAAATTTGGGCTTAAAGAGATATTAATAGTTTAGTTAAAAATCAAATGGGTGCAAAAAGTAAGTTGGGCGTAGAAATAAGTTATATGGGTTTAAATAAAATTTCCCAAATAATAAGCATAAGAAAATATAGAAAAGGAAATATAAATCATATAAACCATACGAACAGCATAAGACCTTCAAGAACGTATAAGAAGAGAAAATATATTCCAAAACAATTTAGGAAAAGAAGTGGCAGACCTTGGAATAGAAAATATAAAGCTCCAAAAGATAAGAGTAGTTGTAAATGTTATTCATGTGAAGAAGTTGGACATATTAGACCTAAATGTCCAAAATTAGAAAAACAGTCGAGAGATAAAGTACATTTGATGGAGTTGTTTAAGTTAGAAGAGAATGAAGATATACAATCAATATATAGTTTAGATGATTTAAGTGATAATGAGAGTATTTATAGTATCGAGAGTATTAACATGATAGATTCAGACTTGAAAGATTCATGTAGCACAAATAGTGATTTAGAAGAGTATATGTGTGTATTCATAAAAGAACAACATGAAGAAGAATATATATACATTAATTTAGGTTGGCCAGAAAAATTTCATAAGTGTAGTAAATTAGTTGTAAATAAATATTATAATACATGTTCAATATTGTGCGAAAAGTTTTATAATAATATGTTATTAGAAATTAATTCAGCAGAATCACAAGAAAATACTGAAATATTAGGAAATATTGTTTATAGTATAGAAAAGCCCAAAAATAGTTCTTTAATTACCATAAATTGTGAAATAGAATTAGCAAAAGAATATAAGATACAAACAACAGCTATGATAGATACAGGGAGTACAAAGAGTGTCATAAGAGAATAATTAGTACCAGAAAAATATAGACAAAAATTAGCAAAACTAGTAAAAATAACACAATTTGATGAGAGACCAGTTTACTTAACATACTGCATTAATAATGAGTCTATTAAAGTAGAAAAACAACAATTTAATTTACCATTAACATTTATTTCACCAATAGGATCATACCCATTCATTTTAGGTTTAAATTTTTTGAAAAGTTTGCAAGGTTTTTTATTTATGAACCCTAACATAACATTTTTCAAAAGAGGTATCACAATAACTGACCAAAGTAATATTGTAGAAGCATACAATCTAGTAGTCAAAATAGTTATTATTTGGAAAACTCGAAAGAAAATGATGAGCATAATAACATAGAAGAGTTTCATAAAGATATATTTGAACATGAATATCCAGTTTTAGAAAAAGGAAACCGTATAGAAATATTACAGTTAAATAAACCAAAGAGTTTAGAAGAATTATTGCAATTAGCAGAACAAACTAGAATTATAAGAGAAGATCCACAATTACATTGGAATAAAAATAAAATACTAGCAAAATTAGATATAATTAATCCAGATTTAACCATTAAGACAGCTGATATGCCTTGTAGTTTAATAGATAAACAAGAGTTTGAGCAGCAAATAAAAGAGTTGTTATATTTTAAAGTACTTAGACCCTCTAAGTCTAGACATAGATCAGAAGCATTTATAGTGAGAAAACATTCTGAACTAAAGAGAGGTAAGGCTAGAATAGTTTATAATTATAAGAGATTGAATGAAAATACATATGAAGATAGTTATAAGTTACCGAATAAAGATGAGCTTATAAATAAAATTCAAGAGAGTAAATATTTTAGTAATTTGATTGTGAATTAGGATTTTGGCAAATACGATTAGTAGAAGAATCAATTGAGTGGACAGCTTTTACTTGTCCAGAATGACATTTTGAGTGGCTTGTTATGCCATTTGGACTTAAAAATGCTCCGTCGATCTTTCAAGGAAAGATTGATCAAATTTTCAAGAAATATGATACTTTTTGTAATGATTATGTAGATGATATTTTAGTACATAGTAAAAAGAGAAATGAACATAGAAAGCACTTAGAGATAGCTTTACAAGAATTTATCAATAATGGAATTGTGATTAGCAAAAATAAAATAGCATTAGAAAAGCAAGATATATAATTTTTAGGAATGTATATCAAGTCAAGTACAATACAATTACAAGATCATATAGCTAAAAAGGTTTTAGAGTTTCCAGATAAGTTGGAAGATAAGAAACAGTTACAAGCATTTTTAGGATTGTTAAATTATGCAAGAAATTTTATCCCTAATTTAGGAAGAAAAATAACAATATTACACAATAAAACTAGCAAAACTGGACAAAAGTATTTTAATGGTGAAGATATTAAATTAGTTCAAAATATAAAGGAAGAAATTACTAAACTTGAGTAATTAACATTACCATTAGATGATAGTTATAAAGTAGTCGAAACAGATGCTTCATCATTAGGATGGGCAGATATACTATACCAGAAAAAGCATAAGGAGTCTCCAAAGTCTGACGAACAAATTTGTAGATATTCATCAGGAAAATTTAGTGATGTACAATCAAGATTACCATCAACAGATTTAGAAATTTTAGGAATAATTAACTCACTTGAAGCATTCTCCTTATTTTTACATAATGAAGTATTTACGATTAGAACAGATTGTCAAAATATAGTTTCTCATTATAACAAGATACATGCTAATAAATAGGCAGCTCGAAGATGGGTTAATTTTGTTGATTCAATTACAGGAAATGGTTTTAAACCAATTTTTGAACATATAAAAGATAATGACAATACATTAACTAATATCTTATGAAGATTAATTTGTTGAACAGGAATGGAATATCGTGGACCATCATCCTCAAATAGCACAAAACCACAAGGCAGAAGAGCACCTTTCAGTAGCATAATGATGCACCATCAGACTCCACTATTCAGTGGATTCCAAAATGGCATAAGCAGACCAAGATCACCACCGGTACCCATTTTCAACTTTAATGGCAATTTGTGGAAGGAATCAGAAATCCAACTCTGAGGTATAGGTCAAGGGTACCAGGGCTTTTTGATAGGCAACAGATTCTCTTAGATAATTTTTGGAATATCCAAATCAAACAGTCAAGCATGAGGTTAGGTCATGGAAAATTAATTAGAGTCTTAGAACAAGAGTTTTATAGCTTTAATTTTAATTTCCATCAAAGCCAGCAACATATTCATTCTCTTGAGCACAAAGTTCAAGCCCTTTCTAGAGACCATAAATCATTACTTGGTAAGTTTACCAAAATGAACCAAGAACTCCAATCTCTTATAATGCAACAGAAGGCAAGTGACACCCTGAAAAGAGAATTAAAAATATGTTTGGAAACTGATCAGCATAAGAATAAAAGAAAATATATTATTAAATCAATAGAACAAGAGGCTAGTGAGCCCATAAAAGAGATTAAGATTGAGCTATTAGATGAAGTCATTGAAATGGAGCAGCATAAAAATAATGAGCAGCATCAGCATCTGAGTGACAATGAAAAACAAGAAAAATATGAAAGATTTCTTAAGAATATATCTTTAGACTTGATAATAGATGATATCCTATTAGAAGAAATTTCAAAATCAAAATTAAGGATAATGCCACCAGATATGCAAAATGAAATCTTGAGCAGAGCATCATAGTCCATGAAAGAGTTACAATTACAATTACAATATGCTTTGTATCAGTCTATCTTTGATCCAAAACCAGGGATCGATATTGTTACAAAGATGTATTCACCATGTATGTGTGATAGTATAGAGAATTGTATTTGTAAACCAGAGGTTAGCATAGTTGTGGCCAGATTAACATGAGATATTTTAGACCATGACATTTTAGTTATGAGCATCAGAAAAAGCATAATTTGGTAGAAGTTACCCCGGCCTTACTATTACAGTTTGGCTATCTTGATAAAATATTCATTAACCATATTTCCCAACTAGAATCATTTCCTGGAAAACTTATAAAAGTAGCAGAAGATTATCTAGAAAAGTGGAAAGAAATTTGCATAAGTTTTATTAGTAGCCCTCCAGATTGGTACGTACATATGCATAAGGAGAAAGCTAGGCACATAGCCATGATTAATGAAGAATCCTTTAGACTATCCCCTATCTCTCCACACAGGTGGACTCATTCATACAAAAGTATTCTAAAATTTGGAGGGATCCAAATGTTTGCCTTAGATGAGTTTGAAGATTTTAGATATAATATGGTATTAGTAGCAGAAGAAGAAGAAATGCATATTTACAGCAAGTTAAAAACCTGTCATCAGCCATACTGGAAGCCTCAAAATTTCAATTAAAATTTATCTTAATACACCCCACATACTTTCTCATAATACCCTTACATCCCACATTCTCATACACCTAATATTTTCCACATACACCCCACACTTTCTATACACCCCCTCATTCTTTAAACCTTATAATACTCATTTTCATATTTTATAAATTAAATTTACTTAGGATTAAAACCCTAACATTCTCTAAAAAGAGAAGTCTACAATCCAATCTGTTGAGCTTGAATTTCATTGGGTCATCACGGCCAATCTCTGTTTCTTTGTCTCTTAAGACTTTTGCTAACAAAAAAAGAGGATTTATGCTAAAAAAATGGCAACTAGGAGGAACCTAAAAGAGCAAAAATAAACCCTATAAGATGAATAAGAATGGAAAAGGCGTTATTGGGTTAGCCTCCTATGAAATTGGGTAGTATGGAAAGCAAAAGCAAGCTTAAATAATTACCAATGTCGTTGAATAATTAAAACAATAACAAATACGAAATTTTACCTCATGTGAAATTTCCGAAATATTGATATTGTGTTCCATTCATTAAATTTTTTCTCAATCAACGTGTTTATAGTTTCAATAGTTAGACATGGGGTGGAGGGTGAGAGGGTTTTTGATAGTTGAAGAAGATAAATAATACGTTAAAAGTAATTTGAGGTGTATTTAGAAATTTCTTATTTTCTTTAAACCTCATAAGGTCGAAATTGTCATTGTATAATAGGTTACATAAGCCACTTAACATTAAATTTTAATGTGGGATGCATTTAACATTATGTGGGGTGCTAATAAAAAAACCTATTTTTATAGTACAATGATTTACCTATATATATAAGGGGCACTTTGACCTAGGTCCAAAAAATTCAGTTGTTTTTTAATGGGGTCCAATTTTATTTGATTTTCTATTACACTTGTTTTGCCCCTTGAAAATATTTTTTTTAATTCTTTAAATTTGAATTTTTAAAATTTGAATCTTCAAATACCTTTATCTACCCGTTTTCTAATTAAAAACACATTATTACAAATCTTATAAGTTTCTCAAAAATTAAAAGAAACATAGAGGTAGACTATGAACAAAAACCTATTGTATAGATAGCTAATACAAAATAATCTATGGTACAGATAGACTATGAACAAAAACATATTGTATAGGTAGATAACACAACTAATTTGTGATGTATAGGTAGATAAACACAATTAATCTTAGATAGATTATTAACAAAATATGTAATATATATAGGTAGATAAATATAATTATTCATGATACAGGCACAGTATAATATAAAAAGATAAAATTAAAAAAAATAAGAAAAAGGACAAGTGATATAGGTAGATAAAAACCAAAAAAAAATCGTGAAGAAAAATGATATTGAGGGAGGAAACACTAGAGAAAATGCTAATTCGATGGAACCTCAAGTTAAAATATATATATATATAAAAGATGAGACGAAGAACCCAAAATACAAAATTGACTAATGCAATTTTTTTTTTTAAACCAATCAAATGTATATTGATCATCCTTATGGAAGGAGGAGGAGAAGAAGAATATTATGGAAGAAGATTACTGGGCAAATTAACGCAGGAAGAGAAAGATATTGTGAGGGAGAAACAAGAAAAGAGAAATTAACGGTTTGGGGAAGGAGAAGAAAAAAAGGAGATTTAAATCGCTAATCATATAATTAAGGATAAGATTAACATTAATCACAAACTTAAAAAACAGTAATTACTTAATTGGTCAATTTAAGGGTAAATTTGGCAAGAGAATACAAATAAACTTATGTGGACAATGAATCACTGGATCTAACCCAAAAATTAAACAAAATTGGACTATAACTAATAATGGCTCATAAAATTGGACTCATTTATTAAGTTTCCCCTATATGATATGGACACATTGTAATGGTGGAGTTCGAGTATGTCAAAACTATAGGCTTTTCTCCTTTTTCAAAAGAAGAAAAAAATAGAAAAAAAAAAGGAGGGGGGGGGGGAGATTGAACCAACAAATCCCTAACTTTGTGCCAATTGAAAAATGATTATCAAATTGATATAAATGATCCAAACCAACAAGTCCCTACATGTGCATATGTAAATATTGATTTTGTAAAATCATTAATTCTCCTTTACAATCCATATGGAATTAATTGTGTACTTTAGCCATTCAAATAAGGGTATTTTAGGCATCTGAAAATTTTAAATGTGTAAAGTCAAACATAATTAATGAACTTGCTTATGAGGATTCTAGTCAATGAGTTTTATTTGAGTAAAAAATTTATGTCGGATTTTATGTAAAAAAAATAATTAAATTTCAGAGACTAAAGTCATGTTTTTAGTATTTATTATTTCCTCGTGTTTATCTTCTAAGGCTTTATTGTTCATTACTATATGATTAGTACTTGTTTGTCACAATAGTAATTGTGTAGTACTCATACACTATTTAGTGCCGCTATATTTTTAGGAATTTATTAATTTATTTAGCAAATTAATTAGAGATATGATTTGATTTTGTATTAGGGTATTTTTAGTTTTCTTAGGTTTATGTCACTATTAATATAGCTTGTAATTTAGATTGAGAAGTAAGTTAGTCACAATTTAGTCCCTTTGAGTTATGTAACCGTCATGGCAAATCTTTATTTACAGTTAATAAAATTATATATGTTTGTAATCGATTTGGTATTAGGTTTGTTAGTTTGTTATTCCTGATTGGTTACTCTGTTATTCAACTTGATATCATAGCAGGTTTGATCTTTCGGAGTTTGATCTACTCAGTCTGTATGTCATTCTTCGCCTCTCCTGCTTCTTTGTTGTTTGTTTGCCTAGTTTGGATCAATATGTTTAGTTGTCATTGATATTGAAAAAAAAAAGTGTGTATGTGAAACCAACGAATTGACTGTGTGTGAAGCTTGCTGTCGTGAAGAACGAAGCTAGAAATGTGGCCGATTAGACAATGTTTGCCTCTACCGTTTCTTCGTTGTTTGTTTGCAGGTGGTCGCAAGTGGTTACTTCTTTTCTATTTCTTAAGATAAAAAATTTAATACAAATGATATTGGGAGAGGGACTCGAGTTTTGTACTTTTTAGATTTTCTACATTACTACACAAATTGTCGATCGAACTGCAAGGGCTTATCAGCCTGCGTTTTATTTTTGGTGGTGAATAATCGCACAAGGTGTTAAGCCTTACTTGCACACAACAATTTCACTGGTGGGGTTTGATTTTTGAACGAACACAACATGTTGCAACCCCAAATGGTCATGCGTATTCATGTTATTAATTAATGTAACCCTAATATATTTTAGAGAAATGCTAAGGAGACTCTTAAAGTGAGACTTTGTATGAACTCTCTGTCATCTCATAGTTTAACGTCAATTATCGTGCTAACATTATTAAACATTGTGCCAAAAACATAAAGTGACAAAGAGTTCATGGAAAGTCCAATATTTTAGAAAGTCTCCATAACATTTCTCTATATTGTATTGACAAGAAAAACTCATTCAAAAGCGTTGTTTTGCAACTTTTTATACATCTTCGCAAAGTTTTAGATAAGAAATTGGAGGAATGTTTTTCTGTTTGGTCACCTTGAGATTGTACAAGATTATGTTTATGTACTAACATACTATACAAAATCATAGCATATATTTACCTACATTTAAATATAATCATAGGTATAGCTAACTTTGCTTTCTTGGCATGCTCCACTTGTATTATATTGGCTCTTTAGTTATTTCATTTGTTTTACCCCTATAACGACTAACAAATGGATTTGTGGCGTTAAACAGAAGCATCAAACTAGAACCAACCATGATGCATTTTCATCCAACAACTTGAAAACAAACAAGAAAGTAAAGAGAGAAAAAAAAGAGCCTTTCCCACTCTAATTGGAGGGACATGTTTAGATTTAATTGTGCTTTTGGTAGGTTCTCTTTCTCTCATTTCTATAAAAAGGTACAAAACAATGAATGAAGATTCTCTCCGGATTCTCTTGGTGAGGATCTCGGGGATCCTCCAATCACGTCCGTTCATCATACATCGTGTGGTCAGAAATCATTGTAAATTTTTTTATTTAAAATTGAATATAATAGTATCTGACGAAAACTGACCGCACGATGTACGATGAACGGACGTGATTGGAGGATCCCAGGGATCCTCACAAAGAGGATCTGAAGAGGATCCTCATTCCAAAACAATCAAATTTCATTCGACTCTGGTCAGTTGTCATCATGTCATGCCCCCCATATATATCGTCCGATAAGAATGAATCATATATTGATGAGAAGAGGAATCTTGCATGTGCTTATAATTAGTTGGACTATTCTCCATATTGCCAATTAGTTTTATGGTAGAACCTCAACTTTCTTCATCCTCATCCTCTACATTATTTTCTAGATTTTTTTTTTGGAATGTCATATGAATTTACACTTTGTTTTTCTTCTTAATTTGTCTTTTCAACTAAAATTTTAAGTGAATTGTGATCTCAATTTTTTCTCAATTCGTAATTTTCATCTTACAATAACTTTATCAAACTTTTCATCCAAGTAACGTATGTTTCTTGTACGTAACTTGTATTTAGGTATATTTCAAACTTCTTAACTTAGAAGTTAAAAAGTTCGAAATAGACCTAAACGCAAGTCATGCAAGAAAAGGGTTTCTAATTCCCACTCTCATTGTTACTAGTTATCTTCTCAAAAGGGATTTCTCATTAAAGCAAAAAGCAAGAAAAGGGTGATTTGGGGGTTTTCCTGTTCATAAAAAAGAACAGTTTTTTTGCTAAATAAGATTGAAATTATGTTTATGTAAGCCTATAATGGATTAATAGTTGCACGTGTATCAAAATGTAATTTGTACGTGAGGAAGACTGACTCCATACCCATAAACAGTTAGATAATTTTCCAAAATAATAATAAGAAGATCCCACCAAAGCCTCACCCAGAGAGGCAACATCATCTCCAAAGCTAGCGACATCAACTCTTGGAGACAAGTCGACAAAACTTCATCCCCTCCATATATTCCTCCAAAAAGATTTCCAAAAGCTACCTTACATACCATTTGGACTCTTTTCCCCACCATTTTCTCCCTATCAAGGCTTACTGCGGCCTATCCTCCCATTCACTAACCCCAACTTCAGAGAATATTTAGCTACCAAGCTTTGCCTTCTTGGACTTTGCATCAAGGATGCAGATACTTCTTCTTTGTTCACATCATTAGAATCTGATGGATAGCAGCCTAAGTTTAATAAAATAAATAAATAAACATTTTCCTAATTACTCATCATGCACTATATATATATAGTTGAATATCAAAGTACACAATGAACAAGACTAACAAGAATAAGAATATTATTAAACAAACTGAGAATGCCGGAACGGCTACAAAACCCTAAGAGGCTACATTGTGACCGACTTGTTTCTCAAACTAAATTACAAGCAATATTTATAGAGAACTAAACCTAAGAAACCCTAACTCGGATGGGTTAGGCCCAAATCCTAAACTAACAAGCAAAACCCAAATACTAAAATAAACCTAAATACTAATATTTTCCAAACACCTACCCCCGGGTCAAACTCATGGCAGTTAACGACATGAGTTTGCCAACAAGCAAATGTGGATGCAAGCCTCTAAATTCCAACGTCAATGCCAATGCCAATACCAATGTTGATGCCAATGCCGATACCGATGTCGATGTCAATGCAAGATTTCCATGGCAATGCAAATTCCAAACAAACAATCAAAAAAATCCAATTTACTCTGTCCCCAACGTCACTCGAGTGGTTAACTAATCCAAATACTCAAACGATCGTTGCGGTGAGCAACAATAACAGACTTCAAACAATTCAAGCGAGCGATGACCAAACGAGCAACCAAATCATTCAAACTAAACCCTTGTGTGGGCCCTATCGACTTAAAAAAAAAAAAAAAACCAACTTTTTCTCCTTGCCCGTGTGGGCCTAAAAAACCTAACCATTTTTATTTTATTATTATTATTTTCCTTCTTATTCTTCTCCACTCCTGCTTTGCTCATGCAGCAACCAAGTCGAACAAAAGAAAAGGGATTGCAGCCAACAAAACAACTCCAGTGCAAAGTCAAACTGCAGAAGGGGACTCCATACGAGCTGCGACAGATCCGACTCATAGGAATCGAGTGCGGGTACGATGCGAGTCATCAAGTTGTTGACGGAAAAGATCAGGTTTCGGTGTAGTTATCAAATCTGATTTGCAGGAGTTCAAGTGGAGACGAACTCGATCCGAATGTTTCTCGAGTCGGAGCTTCATCAAAACGTGCAGGTGACCAGAGACGAATACGAACGGCGGGGAAGGAGCAGATGGCCATCAACACAACTGAAAAAATTAAACACACTTGTTTTTTTTCCTGCAAACTGTCAAACACAACTAGACAATCTGAACATGAACGACAAACAGACACAAGCAAACGGATACCAACCCAAAGAAAATTAAATCCTGAAGATGATGCTCTGATACCAAGTTGAATATCAAAGTGCGCGATGAACCAGACTAACAAGAATAAAGATATTATTAAACAAACTGAGAATGCCGAAATGGCTACAAAACCCTAAGAGATTACATTATGACTGACTTATTTCTCAAATTAAATTACAAGCAATATTTATAGAAAACTAAACCTAAAAAACCCTAACTCGGATGGGCTAGGGCCAAATCCTAAACTAACAAGCAAAACCCAAATACTAAAATAAACCAAACACTAATATTTTCCAACAATATATCTATATATATAGGTATACAACCCCAACAAGGTCACCTCAAAAGGCAATTGAAATATAATTACAGCCCCTCTTTATGGCTAGGCAAGGCAAAGATGGCACAGCAGTTCATTCTTCCATTGCCTTATTGCAAGAGAGGTTTCGACAATTGCAGAGAGCAAAGGAGATTAGGCAGGAGAGAGAGCTCTTGAGGCAGATACTTTCTGAATCAGACAGGACTTGTACTCCGGCCACATATTACGAGCCAACTGGGTTGTTTCTCCAATCTGGATTGACAGTTTCTCACAACTGTAAGCCACCACCTCACCAACCCCAGTACTCAATGTACCTCCAACCTAACTTGCAGAGCAAGCAATCTAGTTACCTGAAGGTTTCTGATGAGACTCGGGATATGGGGAACGGAGGTTCAAGTTCAGTTCCAGTCATGTGCAGAACAGACAATTTTGATGATTCAGATGTCGACACTTCTCTTCGCCTGTGAAGCTACTTCTACGTACTGATGGTTCATCGCTTTGTAATGTTATTGTTGAATATATTGTTCTAGTGAGATCTATTAGTTATATTGGGGAAGCATTAACAATGTAATTATAATATGTACCAGGATGATCAGAAGCAGTGTCTTATGTTCCTTTCCGAGTCCAGTCTGTGATCTGGTCAGTGTACAAATGAAACCCAATCATATTCTGTATGGTTTGATCACATCTACATATCATTTGGTGGGACGCAAAAATGAAGCATCTTAGATGAAAAGAGGGGAAATATTTGTAACATGGACAATATATCATAAAAAGTTTGGTTCTGTGTAGGCGTTAAAGGGAGCTTTGAGAAAACCTCACCACCACTCAACTTTGTTGAGGTTTTTTAACGGATGAACATCTTACATAGAGAATCTCTAAAACACAACCGGCCGGCTTCTCTTTTTCTTATTCTAGTACTTCATAATTTATATTTTGCAATTGATGTATCCCTATACAATTATGTACAAGTGTAAGTAGACATTTATTTATATGTTATACAATAAGTTTAATTGAATTAAAAAAAATAAAAAATAAAAACCACCTAGGCCCCAGGCCCCTCCTAGGCATCTAGGCACGATGCCCTTTCCCGCCGCCCTACTGTTATCTAGCGCCTTTTAGAACCTTGGAAAATCTGAATTCAATATCTTCATCCATGGTTGAAAGAAATGATAATGGGAGACTGAGACAAGGGTGGCTTCGGTTGAGAGAGAGAGAGAGAGAGAGAGAGAGAGAGAGAGAGGCATCCGTGCTTTGGTTAGGGTTTCGTTTAAGATGATGAATAGGGAATATTTTGGTTTTTTTATTTGATTTATAAAAGTTTTTAGGGAACTTTAACGAAAAGCTCCCGGTACTGTTCACTTTAACGAAAAACCACATTTTTACACTAAAAAGTCAATCATGGTACTATTCACTTTATCCTTTATTTTGTCCTTATCATTAAAACTCAAAGTTTCCAAACCCTTTTCATTAGTTTTCCTAAGTTTTTAATGTTAAATAAGCAAATAAAAGGGTAAATTTGTCTTTATGGGCGTGTTGTGAAAGTGAATTAAACCCCAAGCTGGTCCTGTAATATTTCAAACATAGAAATTTTTGTAAAAACTTGATAAACCTTTTATAGTTAAAGTAATTTTGCATTGACAAAGTCAGTATGAACAAGTATTATTCACATTCTAATTTCTATGCACCTTCACTTCCGTTAGTTTCTTGTTAATTCTTATGTTCGATTCTCCATCCAAGGCTGTGAAGAACCTAAGCGAAGAAGATGTTCCTTGGGCGCAGTCAGTTAAGTCAGAACTAGGCCATCATATCGAATCTTTCGATGTGGGCCGAATCAGAGTCCATAGATGACACACAACTTGTGAGTTGGATTATAACCCAGTGACCAGTGATGGCACACAAAACTATCGACATATAGAAAGATAGAAATCGAATCTTACATAATCTGCACTATTTTTATCAGGAAAAAGATGACCTCTCTGTCAACCAATGAATTCAAAATGATAAATCCTGCCCATTTCAAGTTCAATAGGTTACTGTGAAAATTTCAAATCTTGGTACTCAAATATTTGAATCTTTTTACAGTATTCCTTCCTGATTCTTCTTGTTACTTTCTTCTCAATTTTTACCTCTTGTATGATTCCGTCAAAAATGGAATCGCGCGAAATGCAACTAATGTCTACTGACATTATCAACAGTGTCTTCATGTTCATCAGATATGGTGTTCTGTGGTCTCTTCTGAAATGAATCTTCGTCGTAGTCTGTACCATCCGAGTCCTGATCACCATTCCACTTTCTTTTCATGATTTTGGGAACCAAGCGGGTCACCTCTTTGGTCTCCAATGTAGCAGGATCATTCTCTATCCTTTCAAATCGAACAGCACCAACCTTTCTGGCATTTCCTGCTAGTATCTGGCCCAAAAAGAAAAACAATACTAACAAAGATATTACTCGGTCCAAGTAAGCGAGAACTCTTTTAATACTAGTTAATCCAAGGCAAACCCAATCTACCCCCACCACCACCAAATATATGATTGACCAAATCATCCAAAAAATAATACGCGCAAGCATTAATATGGAGACCTAATTATGCTAAAAGTACAGAATTTTCAAAGAACTGTATGCAGCAAAATATTAAACATCATACCTCAAGTTTAAAAATTTGGTGCTTTTCTTTTTTATCCTGGTTTTCAGACTTGCTCTCTTCAATCTCCTCTTCATTTTCATTTTCAAGAACAACTTTGATGCTCTCACCCGTCCTTGGGATATATCCAAATGCCTCGCATATAAAACCTGATACTGTCTCATATTGATGACCCTGTAAACGGGTAAAAGTCAGATCAATGTACAAGTGAAATTGGAAAATATGTCAAACATCCAATGCACATCGCTGATACTTTTTAAAATTGTCTTCATTGAAAAGGAAAACAGAACCATTTGGAAAATAATTATTTTAGCATGACTTTGTTCTTTGATAATCGATAATGAGCGGAAACTAATGAGCTCTTGTAAGGTATTAGAGTTCAGCTCTCAAATCACACTCATAAGTATTAGGTGAGCACAAGAATGATTCAGGATTTTTTATTTGTAGAGTGTTTGAGTGTTAATATGTCTGTAATTAAAGGGAGGACATATGCATACCCATAACGTGCCCTCAAATTCAAAACAAGGAAAGACCATCTCTGTAAATTAACCTTGCATGAGAAGTGCTACTTCCAATGTGGACAGCTGTTCATCAGACGATTTTAAATGAAACTATAATATGAAACAGAGCCAGTTTCTTGGTAATAGTCGTTTCTCATGCAAGAGTTCAACAGTATCCGTTGTGCTATCCATGTGCCGGTGCAAATTTTTGCTTCCTAGACATAAAGTGTGGAAGGCTAGGCATTAGTTCACAACGAGCCCTTGGTTTGAGTGGAACCAAAGAGCCTTTGATGGCTCAAACATTCAGTCTAGTACAGGACTAGTGGACTGAGTAGGAGCCAAACTCTTTAATTCCCGTTTCTTATTTTATTTTATTTCACTAAATTCTTAATTCCCTTTGCGTGTATGTGGGTTGGACACTAGGGTTGTGGCCCTTAAGACCTAGGTGCTTTCAAATATATTTTTACGCATCAGAAAAATAGAACTACATCATATGGTCTTAGTTGTATTACACTGCAATAATGAACAAGCAATTATGCAGAAAAGACAACAATGACCTAATGCTCAATGACAAAAGATCGGGGAGGATGGGTATGGTATGATCACTTAATATATAAATTTCAAGAGCAACATTTAGAATTCAAAACTTTCAAAGATACCTCTGGCATCTTGACATTTAGATCTTCAGAGAGCTGGTCAATAGATGTGTTTGCATCTACATCGAATATCCCCTCTGCACGCATCACAACGTAGCCAGTTTTTTTCTGAATCTCCTCCTGTTTCAGCATCAATAATTTCAGTCAGATGTTATCATCAATAATTATTTTATTTTATTTCTTGAGAAAGACGTTATCATCATATTGAGAAGCATAGTTTTGTGTGTTTATGGTTAAACAAAAGTTGTGCTTCCCTGTATGTGTAGAGCTACATATCTCATGCATAAAAAATTTTGGGACAAGGAAATTTTCTTTCCGTTGCTTGACTTTATTTGATTTTGTAGCTTTTTAATGTGATAGATTTCGACTGATACTACTTGTGCAAATGGGTGTGCCCCCATAGTGCTTTTGCTACATTACATATTACAAAAAAATTGGTCAAGGAGCACAAACAGTGGTAGTGAGAATTACTTTTGAATCATTTTCGTCAAATATTTCACCAACAATTTCCTCAACCACATCTTCCAGGGTTACTATCTGTTTCATCACAAAACAAGTTAGAGAGATGCTGCACAACTTGGTGAATTTTTAACAGAAACATTGGACATTAAATTCAATAATGAATGAAGAACACACCCCCACAGTTCCACCGTATTCGTTAAGAACCACGGCCATGTGAACCTTTCGAATGCGGAACTCCCTAAGAAGATTCCAAACAGACATTGAATCTGCAATATGGACCATACTCCATATGAGTCCAAAAATAAAACATATTTCAAACCAGATGGCAAACACGTTCCAGACAACTTTTACCATGAACAGCATATAATTTCTTAAAGAGCTATCCCAACTTGATACTATGCACAATAACAAACTTAGATTTTTAAAAGTAATGTTGTTAAAGCTTTACAAGTGAATTGACCTAGTATCATGTAGTGACATTAGTTCAGAGTCCTGAACCCATAGATTTTTGTCAATGATGATTACCGGGCACAAAGTAAGCAGGTTTTTGAGCCATATCCCCCACAGTAGTACTTTCTAGTAGCTCACCCTTCAAAATCAAACAAATTTACAGTTCTGCACTATGAGATCACTTATTCAATTAATAAATAAAGAATAAGGATTTCATAGAGGGACAAAAACAAGTACAAACTGTCTCACCTTCTGAACATAATCCAGTAGATCCATTGCATATGCTATTCCTACTATATTGTCAACACGCTGCTCAAATACAGGTACCCTAGAAGAATGTTCCAAGATATTATCACCAGAAGGCATGAAAAAACTATTCAGTGTACCACTAAAATTTTGGATTACCTTGAATATTGATGAGTTACCCACAGGTCGTGAAAATCAACTAGCGTTGCACTGGCATCGATGGCAACTACGTCTACGAGAGGTGTCATCACCTCCCTAACATGTGTATCTTTGATCTCCAACACATTTTCAATCATATCCTGGAAAAGGAGTTATTTTCCCATAAAAAAAGTGCATCTCAGATAAAGACCGTATATCAGAAAGCTTGACAACTAATAAACTTAAATCCCCAACACATCCCACTCTCTTCTCTCCAGATACAAAAGGCCCTCGACGTGTCAAGGAGTATAACATCTCTATTTATTATAACTATTCAAAAACAAAGTATTAGTTTTTCATCTTGCAAGTAATCAAAACCAAAAGATATTTTCAACAAAAGTGAAAAATAAAAAGCCCTGTTCCAATACCTGTTCTTCCTCCTCTATTGCCCCACTCAACTCTGCCCCCCGCAGCATCAGTTTTAACTCCTCTTCAGTAACATACGGTTCACTGATAAAAGAAAAATCATGTAAATTAAGGGCATAATTTCCTAAGTAAACAACATTAATAGATACAACTTGAATATCCCACAGATGTAATTCTTTATTATCCATAAAGTGAAGGTACGCATAAAAAATAACCAAATTAAGGTACACCAGAAAATATAGTCAGGTTAAATAAAAGAAGATATCCTCAATAATATTCTAGAATGATAGATGTTCTGCTTGCTGTCAACAAACAAATGAGATAAGAATCCTAATATATTGTTAAACTTAGACGTCTAATCCACAACTAATTGGCTACATGGAGATCCTGGATCATATAATTTGTTATAATGCAAGGCTCATAATTTTTGATTAGTCAGACTGACCCAAACACGTGGATTAATTATGTTGGGTGATATGGAGCATTTGTAGTTGTTGGGGTTGGCATGTGAATATTGAAGATGCTATGATAAGGTCCATTGGTTTAAAATTCTCCCATAAACATAAGCCGTTAGGAGCTGTTGAATACTGAAGATGCTTCCTTTTTTTCTTTTCTTTTTATTACTTGAGAAGCTTAACTTAAGCCATATGGCACATCAGCTGAATACGTATAGCTCTTGGGTAGAGATTTCCAACGCACACCTAACAGAACAAAGTGTATGCCACATTCTAATAGGGAGAAAGAAAATTGCTAACTAGAAAGTGGCCTAGAGTTTGTCTCTAGCCACATAGCCAATGTGTTTAAAAACTCAATTATACATCATATCATAATATGATGTATAAGAGATAACATGAACAGAAATAGAGAAATCATATTATTGAATGGTCATACTAAATTCATACTATCAAATTTATGAAATACAGTATTTATGTGACTAGTCTTCCTATGCCACTCTCCTTTATAGAAATGTCTACAGCTAGTCTTTTAACTGAGAAGACTAGTCAGGACACTTAGGAGAGGGAAAAAAATGGGAGTAAAGGAGTTAGTAAAGGAAGAGGCTTTTCAGTTGATGTAGGAAAGAGATAAAATGTGCACAATTTACAGGCAGATAACTGACCTCCTAATAAAACAACGAAGGAATTTTCATTAGATGGTAAAACATATAATCTGGTTTTTCAACAATCCCCACTAACTATTTATAAATACAATCAGCAACAGATGTTTTGATTAACACTTAAAGATACTTCCAACCTACCCATAATCTGACTTTGTCATCTTTCCTACTCCTTTGGCAAACAATTTCTTTAAGTTACTGTATGTACTATTATGTCTATAAGCCACGACAAAATGAAAATCAGGGAGAATTCAACTTGGGTTATCAAAAAAGCAAACCTTCTTCCTTTTAACCCAAGTATTTTTAGCATCCCCATCGATAGATATGTAACAATTCTCCCCACCGGATATAGTACCAATGAAAGCCACGCCACTGGCCTAACCTAGGGGCATCACACCCAACATTCAAAAGAAGTAGGTAACATCAGTTAAGGCAAAACCAGCAAACAACTCAAAGTTTAAAACAAAAGAGAAAGATGTAAAACTAGTGGTCATAGGCGGTTTTAGTTGAAGTTACAGAGATTTCTAACATACCACAAACCTTGCAACCTCTGTGGGATTGTGAACAGCAACACTTTTCGGAGTTATTTCGGTGAGAAGCAAAATAGCAACCTTGCATCATCAAGAAAAACAAACAGTATTTATTATCAAATCCACTAGTAGTCTAGTACATTGATTCCTTATATTATTTGTGTATATGCAGCCTCTAGCCTTTTATAAGAAGTTAGGAAACAAGAAAACACAACACTTCTTTTACACTTTACTTCTAAAAATAGCTTTTTTCAGCAAAAATCAGCGTCTATGTAGTAGACATATCATTCTCTTTAATAAAATAATTAGACTCTCTCTCTCTCTCTCTCATGTCTATGTTTGTAAATTGATCAAGCAATGAAAATGAGACATACAGTCATTATGCCCGTTGCTGCAGTGACACCAGCTTCACCAAATATTGCTGTTGCGGCATCTGTAACTAAAGCAGTTGCTCCAATATTGACAACACTGAGTAAATAAGTAAATTCTACAATAAGAAAGAAATGTTCAACTTCACGATAAAAATAAATAAATAAAAATTAATGCCAGCAAGAAACGAGAAGGAAAGTACGTTGTGCCAATAAGTATGGTTGTCAAGAACCGTGTAACATCGTTGCGAAGCAATTTGAAGACGCCATTTTCAGACTCTTTCTCAGCCAACTCACGAATCTGACACATTATTAATATCAGTTAACTAATGTTATTTCAAGATCCTAGTGTGTCGGATCATTCACTTTCATTCATTATTCTAATAGGAAGATCATTCGCTGGAAAACGGGTACAAGTATTTCAAACTCACAAATATATCAGCACAAAAGGACCAAAAAAGAAGAACACCATAATATATTGAGCTTCTAAATGCCATTTAAAAGAATTGTCTCGTTAAGAATGAAGCTAACCACAGATAACGCTAACTCTCATATATGAAATCAAGTTATTATTGACTAATTGCAACGTTTAGGCAAAGATCCTTTGCAGTATTAGTTCAAAGGTACAAAATACACTCTAGGGAGGGCAGAGCCTAACTATATTACGTCATGTGACAAGATATCAAACCAGAAATGGAAACTAGCGAAAACATACAACTGAACGATAAACCTTAGTCATAGACTAACAATACACTCTTCTACAATGTTCATTCATATAACGTACCAGGATACAAAGTAACATTACAAAATGAAGTCAAAATGGTACAGTGTCCAGTTGGGTACAAGTTCAGCATCCAAACAAATATACATTCCTTGACAATACCGATGATATAAGCATTCACGTAACATAGCATGCTCATACCTTCCAGGGCCAGAGGGTCGTAATTGAAGTCTCCGCCATCGAGAAAAACGCCGAGAGACCCAAAAGCGCCGCCAAAATCAAACCCTGCTCTTTGAACACCTGCAGTACCTGCAAAGTCTTGGGCCAGGCATTCCTGAGCAACAATATGCTCTGCCCAATTACCCCATAACCTGCATTGACCACACCCTCCACAGCAAAAGCTCTCCTACAGCCATAAATCAAAACCCCACAAACCACAGCTGCCAAAACTACACCACACTTCACCAATTCCTCAACAAAATCAAACTTCGAACCCGAAACAGCATTCGTACCACCCACACTCTCCCTATCTTCACCTAAAGCTTTCAACGGAGCTCTATTAACCAGCAAGTCAACTCCTTCAAACCTTGGAGCTAAGAACCTCTTCACACCGCTACTACCGATACAATTCGGCCCGAATCGAAACGGGTACCGATTATTTTGCAGCAAAACCTTTACCGGAAACTTTATTTGCCGATTGCAACACAAGAGACTCCATGATTTCGACCCGGAAACGAACATATTCGGAGCCAGAACACAAGACTCGAGCGCCATTTCGATAAATTACAATAAAAGAACAGAATTTGAACAAAACCCAGAACGAAAAATGAAGTAATTGAGAATAAAACAGCAAAGAATCGAATAAATTTATTGTCAAAGTTTTGAAATTGGGGAAATTTTGAAAATTATTGTATAGGGGTTTTTCTAATTTTCATGTGTTTGGGATATGGGATACTGGATGGGACAAAATTGGGGTGTTTGAGGGGAAATTTAGAAAAATAGCCAAAATTTTGACTATAAATTGAATTTTAACCAACTATTATAAATATTTATAATTCTATTTAAAACTTGACATGAAAATATCATAATACCCTTTACTGGAGTTCACCGTTCCTTATTCTCTGCCTTACCCTTTTTCAAGTAAAAACCCTTCCCCATTTTTCTCATTTCCTTATTTTCCTTGCTTTTTATGCAATTGCTTTGAAAAATTATGAACAAAAGGCAAAACTAAGTTAAACACAATTACAGAGAAAGAAAATGGGTTGTCACTTGTGCTCTTCACCTTCATCTTTCTTCCACAACCCCCAAACTCCCTCCCGCTCTCTCCCTTCTTCTTCCCCAACTAATTTCCAACTCAGAAGCTCTACAATTAACACCCCTAGACTCAGTTTTCCTTCACTGCAATTTTAGTCGAGAACCTGTAAGCAAATACACCATGTTTATTTTCAAAACCCATATTTTACTTCGAAGAGACTGGGCATGTTTGGCTGCTGCTACTGCTGCTGAATAAGTAGTCACAGACGAGCAAAGGATCATTAGAAAACATGATTGTAGTTGCATCACATTGTATAAGAAAAACATACAATTGGAAAATTTAAAGACAAAATATCTTGGCGGGGGTAGGGGCTGGAGAGGAGGAAGGCAGTTCTTTGACCCTGGGTAAGTTAAAACCATCGAAGCTGCGAGGGTGCCCAACGGACAATACCAATTCATACAATAACTCCAATTAACACCCCCAAGACTCAATTTCCTTCACTGCAATTTCAGTCACAAACCATTGAAGCTGCAAGACCCAGTCTCAGAATCAGCACGGCTCAGCACAGCACTCTAAAGCTCCAGAAATTGAAAATATTCAGAGCTCCGTTGGAAATTCCGGCTCTTTACGAAAAGCTACATTTGGGTTAGAAGCTTTAATGGTTGACAGCCTCTGTTGACCCTAAAAACTACCAAGCCTACGTGGCACGCAGGCCGAGTAATCTATAAGCTAACTACATCCTTCGATGAATGCGGGGGGTGCCAACTCGTCGGTCGAGCTCGACCGAGGAGTAAATTTGCTGATGTTGCGTTGGGTGCGCGACTTACTTCTGCGTCCTACGATTACGACCGAGAAAGGAACACGTCTCGACCTCTTGGGCTCTCGAACCTGAAGACAAGGTTACTATTCTTACGAAGTTCACGAATCGTCGTCGTCGGATTCGGTCACAGTGATGTTATTCGTCAAAGTAAACTCTTGCCGAATCGACACCAAAGTGTAAGGGCACAAATACTCAAAGCGAATATAAGTCTTAATAGTGAACGTGGTTCGGCTGTCTGAATGCCGAACTCTAAATCTCACTTGGGAGTACCCAATCATAAAATAACTCGGCGTGCAATGCGCCGAGCTCAATAAACTGTAACACCTCACTTCGTCGAGAAGGTTAATGAGATGACCTCAATCAATAAGGATCTGGAAATCCTTCTCGACCGAGACTTGGATAGGTAACCAACCGTCCTCGCCGCAGTGTTGTCGATGCCAACGGAAGATACTGCGAGACTGGCTTATTCTACGACGACAGAGCTATCTATGCCGACTTAAGATATCACCGGTTGCTTCCACAGTGTTGTTGATGCCAACGGAAGATGTGTCAGCGAAAAGGGAAAATAAAAATCTCAATGTTGCTGAGAGAGTTTGCACAAGGCAGTTTGTGTGTTGAATTGGAGGGGCTTGAATGATGCACAGCCTCCTCTATTTATAGCACTGGATACGTTTGAAGCCGAGTTAAAACCCTACTTGGACTAGGTCTTCTTCTCCTGATCAAACACCAACTCAACCAGTCCTACTTTCACTATAATTGTGAACCTAGTCCTTTATCAAGCCGGATTCGTTTCCGGGTTATTGATCTTGCCGGGACTCCTCATTACATCAGGATTCAACTCGCCTTGCGGTATGGCATAATCGACCCGGATTTGGAAGCCCACGACCTAACTGAATCCTGTTGTAAGACCTTTTGGGCCGAGACTAATTTTATACTCAGCCCAACCTAATATTTTGGGCCCAAACATTGCCCCCTCACTTCTGAGGTCCTCGGCCTGAATTATTTGGTCGAGTTTTGACCTTGAAGAAGCGAATCTTACACTCAGCAGCGAATCTTACACTTAGAGCCCAAGTCCTCCATTTCTGAGGCGCATTTATTGAGCACGATTGCACGATCTTGATCCTGTTGACCAAAACACCACGTGGCATCCTTTAACACGGCCAATCCCCAATAATGACGTCTAAGGCGTGCGGCTCCCTGAACCGTAGTGCCATCATGACATTAGTGCTGAACATGACCGTGCTACCTCAATCCGCGAGCCTTTCGTCATCGTGCAGACACCAAAACGTCATTTGCCCTAAATCTCGTCGCCACACGCAATCGTGCGCTCCCAAAACCTGAGACCCTTGGGCTTCTCAACTGCATTTCCTGAATGTTCATAATGATTAGCGATTTTTTTTCAGTCGATTTTACCCTTTATTTTGAATTTTGAACGATTGCCCTTCCTTCCCCAGTTCTATAAATACCGAAATTCTCTCATTTGTTCTTTCACGCTTTTAAATTTTCTGAAATTTCTCGCCATCATTCTCCAGTGCATTTCTTCTTTCCGGGTCTTCGTTCTTCAATCTTTAACCCATAAAGTTCTTTTCTTGTTTCACCATGGCCTCCTTTATCTCTAAACTTTCTAAGGAGTGTGACCAATGCCAGAAAATCATCGATCGGAGTTCAATCAAAACCATCCGATTTGAGAGCGATATAAGCACCCCCATCAAATCTTGGGTCATCTCTTCAAGGCGGCGGTGTCATCAACCATCACTGAACTTCTCCAGGAGCACTGCCTATCACCCTTGCTACAAGGGTTCGACTGGTCGAAGTGGGATGTGGCGAGGCCTCAAGGTTCTTGGCCCTCGACCACTACAACCTGGGCCGCCTGGGTTGTAAAAATGGAAAAGCTCTTCGGTGAGCAATGGAAAACCCTAGGCATCTACGACGCCATTCACCTTTCGTCCATGGAGGTTATTCTGGACAAGGAGCTCCTCCTAGCGGCTTTATGCTTCTAGTGTTCGGCCACTAACACCATGGTCCTCCTTCTCGGGCCCCATTAGCCCCACCATCCTCGACCTTATTGCCATCTTGGGACTTCCCCGACTGGAATCCTAGTCGACTCTGCCCTCCCTAGGTACTCGTCGAATCTTAATTTGAAGGCGCTCTTCGACAAACGGGCCATTGAGACACTAAGCCGTGAAGGCCAAACACCCTCGAATGAGAAGGTCCACAAGCTTCACAAGAACTTCTTCAACCATAACACCCTCTACCTCCATTTTACCGGCCGAGGAGAAGAGGCCTTGCGAGAAGGAGAACACGAGGCGTTCCTCTTCTATTGGTACAACAAATTTATTTGTTGTACCAAATCTAACAAGTGTTTGGTCGAGAATATGCCAGTGGCCGAAGCCCTAGCTAGCGGTCATACTCTAGCACTCAGCCCGACCATTCTTGCCCACCTTCTACGCTGCTTGGCCGAGACAACCCTGGATAAGGTCGATCCGCAGCAGAATGGTCCCCTCTGGGTCTTCCAACTCTGGCTGCAGGTCTACTTTGCTCCTTTTTGGCCGACGATTGCTCACTTCTCGCCTACTGAAGCGCTTGGCCCTTAACTGGCTTTTCGGCCAATCCCCCCCTCACCAAGCCAAATAAGTGTTCAGGTACTTCTTTGCTCTCGATAACCTTTATAATGACGAGTTCTTGATCTATCGTTGTCGAGAGTACCCTTCGTCGATCAGACTTCCTACAACAGCATGGGGTGCGAACGAAGATGCTAACCTTCGTCAATCCTGGGGGTCTTTCATGCTTGCCCGCGACCTGCCTCTCGGCTGTGAAGGTCGCCGAGCGAGTTAGGAAATGTATCATCCCAACTTCCTCGCTCGGCAGCTTGGCTATCTCCAAGGTTGTCCAGTCCCTCTTCTTTCCTTAAGGTCGATCCTAAGCCGCGGACGCGAACTTGGCTCTTCAGAGAATGAATGCACCGACGCCAAAAGGGAGTTCCAGGAACGGTGCCAGAAATTCCACCTTCGACCAGCCACTCCAGAGACTCTTTGTACTGACACCTTCGGTGATTGGTAAGAACAGTATACCGAGCAGTTTTTTAATGTTCCGGTCGAAACCGTTTTAAATAACCTCTTTGGTGGTCGACCTAAGAAGGCTTCTGCCCCCCAAGCCCAAGGTAACGGTTTACTTTGCCTTTTTCCTTCAACCTTAAACTATTGATCTGCTTTGTTGATTTGCTTTTAATTTATCAAGTAGCCGATTATCGAAAAAAGTGGTGGTGGTTGCTGCGGCTGCGGCCGAGAGAAAATCGATCGTCTCTAAGAAAGCAAAGACTGCTGCGCAGGCCTTGTTGAGCAAACGGCCTCGTCAAGAAGCCGAGCCGACCACCGAACCTTCTCGGCCTGCCAAACGGATCAAAAAGCTAGCGAAGAAAGGAGAGCGGGAGATTCATGTCATCTCTAGTCAAATTACGGGAGCGATGACTCCTAGCGTTTCCCCTTCTCCCCCTATCGCCCAAGCCTTGGTCGAAAAACGGTCAATTCTAGCGGAAGCAACAATCCAAGCACGGCCTATTTCTGAGGTTAGTAAACCAGTTGATGTTCCACCGGTCAAGGCTGCACCTGTCCTGGAAAAGGCAGTCCCTGCGACCAAAAGAACTTCCCCTACAAATCCAAAACCCTCAGTCTTCGTCTTGGAAGATAGTGAGGGGAGCGACGAAGTTCCACTGGCGAATCACCCTCGTTCCCGCCGTCAACCTCCTCCTATGTCCGAAGTGGCCGCCCAAGTCGGCCCTCCTATGGCCGACCGTGGTAAACGACCGACCGAAGAGCCAGCAGCGGTGATAAAAATGCCCGCTCCTACACAAGACCAGACCTCGACTCTGCGTCTGAAGCGGCTATCCTGGTCAGCCCTTCTATGACCGACCGTGGCAAACGACCTGCTAGAGAACCAGAGGCGACGGTGAAACGCCCGTTCATCCTCAGGACTAGAACCTCGATATTCCTCCGCAGGAAGCCACTTCGACCTTCGTAAGTACCTTCTACTGTCTTTCCTTGATTATTTTTTTGTTGTAGAGCTCTAAACCAGGAAAGTACTAACTGTCAGGTGCTTGTACACTCTTTTCATCAAAAATTCTATGCACCGAAGAGTGTTATCTATGTCTCTTGGCCACCTCAGTGGCCATCGAACGTAGATAACCTCCATCGGCCGCGTGAACTAAGAAGCAATCTAAGATACTAGGCTCGACCATTAAGTTCTTTAGGTTCGAGCAACGATCTTGAAGACATGGCCGAAGTCTCATCTCGGCAGGTTTACAGAACAAAACCTTCTTGTTATCTTTTATGATTTCTTTGAGCTCACCTTGATTTTGTGTGCAGACCTCATGGGAAGTCGAATTTAAAGCCCTCTTGTCCAGCACTACTGGAGGGGCTGGTCCTTCGGCCACCACAACTGAAGTTCCTGATTCAACTGCTCTAGCTCGGTTGCGAGAGGTCTTGTCTCTTTTGGCGTCACAAGTACTCGAACGCAAAGGTCTTGATTTGCTCAGTGCTTGTCTAAACGACCTCGGAGCCGATGGTCAACTGAGCGGCGAGGCTATCGTTCAGGCGTCGTCTGCCTTGAAGCGGGTTCGAGAGAAATTTAGTATCTTTGAGAACGCTCTGAAAGCCGAACAAGACCTGCAAGCTGCCACAGCCGTCCAAGATACTCTCCGTCCAAATATGATGCTTTGAAGGCAAAAGGAGAGGCCTTGGCTGACCTCGACCGTCAAATGGTCGAATTAACGAAACGAAGGTCGGCCATTGCTTCCAAGCTTGCTAAGGATTTCGAGTCGGGCGGTAAAGCTTGTTTAACCAAGTATGCGGCGAGCACAAAACGAGTCGAGCAATTAAAAATGGACAAGAAGAACCGGCAGGCCGAGGACATAATGGGCGAGGTGCGATGGCTGGAGTTGAAGGCTCTTCTCAGCACTCTTCTTCCTTCTTCACCTTAAATGTAAACTGATCGATTACCTCAATATGTATTTTTTCATCGGCCTTAATGAAATGAATTTTTATTCCTGCATCTCCCATATGACTAGATAGTACTTCTTTAAAAACTTCCCATTGATTAGCAATTTGTGAACTAAACCAGTCCAGTCTCTAAGATGATACGCGCCTTTGCCTAGAACCTTATGTACGACGAAAGGACCTTCCCAAGTTGGCGACCATTTGCCGAACCTAGGGTCTTTAATTCCTGTGGGCAACACCGTTTGCCAAACTAATTCACCTTCGCCAAATGTTTTATGTTGGACCTTTTGATTGTATGCTCGCTCGGCAATCTGTTTTTGTGCTACCAACAAGTTATAGGCATCGAGTTGCACTTCTTCCAAGTCTTCCAACTCCTGTCTCATGGACTGATTATATTCGGCGCTGAACAAACTACTTTGTTCAATTATTCGTAACGAATTTATGCTTAACTCGACTGGTAACATTGCGTCGTGTCCGTAGGTTAGTGCATACGGGGTTGTCCCAGTCGCCGATTGGAGCGATGTTCGATATGCCCATAAAGCCTCGTTTAACTTTAAATGCCACTTGTCAGGCCTTTCTTTTATTATTTTCTCGAGAATGCCAATCAATACTTTGTTACTTACCTCGGCCTACCCATTTGCTTGTGGATAATATGGTGTAGACTGTTCAAGCCGAATTTTCAAACTTGCCGTATATTCTCTAAGCCTCTCGGCTGTAAAGATTGTGCCATTATCAGTTATAATCATTTCTGGTACACCGAATCTAGTCGCAATATGTTCTTCCACAAAGTCGCAAACTTCTTTAGACGTTAGCTTGGCATACGATTTAGCTTCGAACCACTTAGTGAAGTAATCGGTTGCTACGAGTATCCATGCGTGCTTGGTAGCCCCGGAAGATGGTGTGATTTTGCCGACTACGTCCATAGCCCATCCTCTAAACGGCCATGATTTAGTGACCGAATGTAATGACTCGGCCGGGACCCGCTGTATAGGACCATGAATCTGACACTGTATGCACCCTCTTGCGAATTCGATACAATCCTTCAATATTCTTGGCTAAAAATAACCGTGTCGCCGAAGCAACCACCGTATTTTACGTCCGGACTGATGAGCTCCGCACACCCGCTCATGGACTTTTGTGATTGCTTAAACACTCTCTTGGGGGTCAAGGCATAACAGTAATAGACCATCCTCACCCTTTCGGTATAACTCATTTTGGTACGTGACATAGTTCGTGGCGTGAACTCGTGTCTTGCGACTATGTTTTCCATTGGGATTGTCAAGGTACTGCATAAGGGGCTTTCTCCAATCATCTGGCATTGCCTCGATGGCACAAACCTCTATAGGGTCTTGTCGGTCTAGCAACGAAGGTAAGGACATGACTCTGGTGCGTATTACGTCGTCGCGTCAGAGGATTTGCTAGTTAACCAAGGCCGGGTATAGCTGTCGTAACACCGGTATTTCTCGGCCTAGCTTGCCCCCCAGGAGTTATGCACCGAAGGCGATTTAAGCCAACTCGTCCGCGGCGGTATTATGGGTCTGGGAAATATGCTCGAAAGTAATACCGACGAAGGATTCGACCAAATAGCTGGCAACCATGTGGCAGGGTGCCAGGGTACAACTCATGCAGCGGAAAGACCCATTAAGTTGGTTAATCACAAGTTCAGAGTCGCCGAGGATGAGGGCACGGGTGGCCCGCAAGTCATGAAGGATGCCAAGGCCGATGATAAAGGCTTCGTATTCGGCCTGATTATTGGTGCAGTCGAAATCCAGCTTGAGCGAAAAATACCAACGATCATGGTTAGGAGATTGAATGACAATGCCAACGCCGGTCGAGGATGAAGTACTTGAACAGTTAAAATACATCGTCCAGTAGTTATCGTGCGTTTTAACCATGCCGATTTCGACCTCGATGTCCCCAAAACCGTAGGGGGAAGGGTGTTGAGCAAGGAAGTCTGCCAATGCCTGGCCTTTGACAACTTTCTAGGGCACGTATTGCAAGCTAAACTCGGACAACGCCATTGTCCATTTCCCAATTCGGCCTTTTACGATTGGCCGGGTAAGCATGTACCGGATGACGTCGGTCTAGGCAATGACTTGTATGACCGACGGAAGCATGTAATGCCAAAGCTTGGAGGCGGCGAAGAACACGGCGAGACAGAGATTCTCAACGGCAGAATAATTGATTTCTGGTTGATTAAGATTTCGACCGAGGTAAAAAATAGCCTGCTCCCGCCCGGCATCGTTATCTTGGGCGAAGAGGCAGCCGATGGACTCTTCAGCCACCGAGATATATAGTTTGAAAGGTTTACCGCGCCGGGGTGGAACAAGGATAGGCAGTGTCATGAGGGAGACTTTGATTTGTGTAAACGCTGCCTGATGCTCGTCCGTCCACTCAAATTTATCTAAGTCCTTAAGTTTCAGAGAACGCTTTCATTTTACCTGCCGAGTTAGCTATAAATCGACGGAGAAAATTTATCTTACCGAGTAAGGACTGTAGTTGTTCTTCGTCGTCAAGGGTGGAGCACTGATGATTGCGCATGCTTTATTTTCGTCCATTTCAATCCCACAGTGATGCATTAGGAAGCCAAGAAAATTACCGGTCGACACACCGAATGCACATTTGGCAGGATTCATTTTGAGGTTGTGTTGACGCATACGGAGGAAAGCCTGGCGGAGATCATCGAGATGTGTCTGCCGGTGTTTGGATTTAATTACAACATCGTCGATATAGACTTCGACGATGGTTCTAATTAAATCATGAAATATGGTATTCATTGCCCGTTGGTATGTGGCGCCGGCGTTTTTGAGGCCGAATGGCATGACAACCCATTTGTAAGTGCCAAGTGCCCCTCAGGCAGCGAAAAGCAGTTTTGTGCACATCAGCTTTGGCAATGAAAATTTGGTTGTACCCGGCATGGCCATCCATAAAAGATAAGATGGCATGATTTGCCGCAGCATCTATTAACAAATCCAAAATCGGCATTGTATACTCATCTTTGGGAGTTGCCAGATTCAGATTTTTGAAGTCGATGCAAATGTGCAATACACCATTTTTCTTTAAAACATGAACGATATTGGCCAACCATTCAACGTACCGAGCTGTCCGAATGAACCCGGCGTTCAAAAGCTGAACCAGTTCGTCCTTGATACCGAGTTGCACTTCGGTCGAAAATCGGCGAGGTGGTTGACGGAAAGGTTTACATCCAGGCTTAATACGTAACTCATGCTCGACGAGAGTATGATTTAAGCCAGGCATTTCATGGTAGCTCCAAGCAAAACAATTTTTGAACTCCTCAAGCAGGGCACGAAGTTCGGCTTTTATAGGTTGGGGAAGTAGAGTGCTAATAAACAAAGGTCGTGGGTCATCGGTCGTCCCAACATTAATTTCTTCCAGGGGGTCCTTAACTTAGGGCCGATTGTCTTCAAGCTCGGCCGGAGCAGCTTGAATTTTATCAAGAGATAAGACAGGACCATCATCTCCTTCAGCGAGGAACTCGACGAGGTTGACGCCCGAATGTGGTTGCTTAGAGATAGTTTACCAATGGGCCAGCAGTCGTTCCATAGTATAAGAAATCGCGGCCTGACGTTGTTCCCGATCGGTGTCAAACATCTGGGTCGAGGAGGAAGTTAGCTAACCCGAGTCTCGCCGAATCCTGGTGGACAGTCTCGGCGCCAACCTCGATAGCTTTCTGAACAGAAATCCGAGTCGGCCGTCCTTCATCATTGAAGCCTTGTAGGGTGATGTAGTCGACATGGTCATCATAATACCGTGCTTGGATCATGTTAGCTTCGAAGGGTTGGCTATCGGTCGGGTGAATAATGATCGATTTACCGTCCCAAAAGACGAGCATTTGATATAATGATGAAGGAATACAGCTGGTTTGATGAATCCAGTCGCGATCGAGCAGTGCATTATGCTCGGTCTTGGAGTCGACAATGAAAAAAACGGTCATGTGAGTACGGCCGGCAATATTTACTGTTAACAGAAGTACCCCTTTGGTTTGGGATTTGTCTCCGACGAAACTACTCATCGTGATCCCAGACGGAATAAGTTCGTCATTGGAGCGACGTAAGGCCTTCATGATGTTTACAGGCATGATATTGACGGTGGCGCCACAGTCGACAAAAACTTTAGAGACTGGATACCCTTTGATATGGGCCGTTACATACAATGGCTTCAAATGATGAAGTTTGGCCGATGATGAACGAGGAAACAATTCGGCCAAAGCTGCTTTCAGACTATCATCTTTTGTTGTTGACTCGACTTCAGCAATAGGTACAAAATCGATATGACCGGCTTCCTCGGTAACTACATCACCATCGAGGAAATTCGGTTGATCTGTGCTTGACTGAAAATCAGCGGGCAAAACATGGACCATACTGATTTCCATGTTATCCAGGACTGACGGGCCCATCGGGTTATGATCCTCTTCGCTAGCCTCGTCTCTTTCCTGGTCGGCGATTGTGGCATCCGCTTCCGTCAGAGTTGGACGAAAAGACTCTTCTTCTCCTTCTTCAATGGTTTGGTCCCGCGGTGTCTATGCGGCAGCCTGTTGGTTCTGCGTAAGTGTCTCAGGTGAGTCTGAGATCGACAGTGTGCCTGGGGCCAGGATCCGAACTTGTTCCTGGTAGTGTATACGGGCATCCCTGGTATCGAGATAGGCATCTAGCCGTGCAACACGTGCTATTTCATCAGTCGTAAGGTCGAAGAGAGAAACAGCCGAAAATACTTCGAAGTGATATCGTAAATACTGAAGGTCCTCCATTGAGAAAGGAAGGTCAGCTGCATCGATATCAGTATATGGGTCGACTTCAAAACCAAGGACACGAGCTTCTCGTATGTGCTGGAACCTAGCTTTCAATCCTGGGTCTGAGGTCTTCTAAATGATTCGCTCGGCATCCGGGTAAGTTAGGACCAGATCGATTGTGTCTTGACATGCTTTCGGCAAACCATACAGATCGTTGGCCGAATGTTTCTTATGGAACTCTCGCATATATTCCAAGGCTTCCTCGAGGAATGGTGGATGTAAATTCCGTCGAATTTTGATCAAAGGTTCTCGTGTGGCTGGCGGGGTTAATTTGCTTTCAGCTTCTTGCCTGAAATGCTCGATACGTGCCTTCATCTCCCCAGGCCGAAGAAGAAGTTTGATCCGTTTATCAACCTCTTCGAACGTGGTTTCGATATCTTGATTGACCAGCCGTTTCCCTTGAACCAATTCTGTCATAATCGTTGGAGGTGGTCGTTCATCGTCGGTGGCAATTGTGTCATTCGGCCACCATTTAGGGACCGAAGTTTCTTGGGCTGCCCGTCAACAGGGCCATGCAATCTATTATTTAGTGCTGACATTTTTGGGATTTGGACAATGCGGTGTAGACACCTTTCGAATAGTGATATGTATACCAACGTTGGTCTCTAGGTTCGAGAGGTTTGAAGGTTTTTTGGCTCTGCGATGATTCCGAGCTACTAGAGTTACGTACATAGTAGTCCTCGTCATAAAACGGAGCGTCAAAATCGAGGGGTCATCTGATTGAAGGTGTCTCTTCCATCCTTACTTTAGGACCGAGCCTATAAAAAACCCTTTGATGTTGGCTTGCGTTGGTCACCTTTTGCTGGGTTGCGGCTATAGGTTGTTCCTTTATAGGCGGAGATGACTTTTCCTTTGGCTCGATGTTGACCTTTGCTTTACATTTACTGCATAAAACCGCCATCCCACTGTCTTCATCAGTGTTGTAATCTGTCATGGGCTTGACAATAGCGGGTCCCGTTAAAGCTGTAGGTGGTTTGTTTAAACGAAAATCAGCCATGAAACGTGGCCGATAGTTCTGATTCCGAAAGCGTTGCGTTGCAACAACTTCGACCTTCCCTTTTCCTTTGTCCTTGGGTAGGCATGCATCTACCTAATTTACTACTGTCGTGGGGAAAGGGTCAGTATCAACGCTCATCTTCTTATCTGGAAATCTCAGTTTGCCATTATCAATCCAGCTCTGGACGTTGTCTCGAAACACGACGCAATTATTTGTCATATGTTTGCTGGAATTATGGCATTTGCAATATATCTTTCCTTTAAGCTCTTCGGCCTTGGGAATGTTATGCCCAGGCCGAAGTTTGATGATCTTCGCTGATAGCAATTGATCAAAAATTGCATCAGCTTTTGTAATATCAAAAGTATAGACCTTTGATGTTTTCATTGTTTCTTCAGGGGCCAAGCGGGTTTTGGCTTCATTGGAGTCAATTTGAGTCAGTGCCTTGCAAACATATGGCTTATCTATGATTATCTCGGCTGCATCCACGATAACACATTCACCTTCGGTCGATGCATAACTGACAGTGGGATTTTTGTAAATTGTCCCTCTGGACGGAGCTTTCGAGATCTTATCTTTAAGAAGCAAATAATCATATTGCTCGACAAGCTGGGCTAGTTCATACATATCCCAAAAATTTGCCCTCAAGAATTTCTTTTTATATTCTACGTCAAGACCATTCAGAGCAAGTCTGACGAACTCGACTTCAGGGAGAGGTACTCGGCACCAATTCCTGGCTGATTTAAATCTGGTAAGATAATCCATTGGTGATTCGTTGGATGCTTGAGCCATCATTGCTAACGAGGATATTGACACTTCCATTCCTGGCCGATAAAACTGCTCATGAAATTTCTCGACCAACTCCTCCCAGCTCTGGACAAAATTCGATGGAAGGTTGATATACCAAGCAAATGTTGAACCGGTCAGCGAAAAATTAAACAGTCGCAGCTTGTGAAAGTCGCTATTGACATCTCCGCATTGCGCGGTGAAACGAGCCACATGTTCCAACAAGGACAATGATGATTCTCCGGCGAAAAGGCTAAAATCCGGGATTTTGAAACCTCTAGGGTATTCGAACTGTTCCACATAAGCCGGATACGAATGTATAAATTTAGGGAACTTCGGCCCTTTCGTCATGGCCGAATCAATCATTCGTTGGACCTCGGTCATATCGACGGGTGTTACTTCCACTCTCTGGTCGGATCCATCTGACCTGCTATTCGATCCTCCTCCTCTCCAAGTTAATTGGTTTGAGCCGAGCAGGGATTGACTCGACCGACGTACTTGGTGCTAGATTATTTCTTGGTGGCAAATGTTGAGCAAGATCGAAAGTCCTACCGTCGCTAACCTTACTAACCAGTATTTCGAGTAATCTGGTTTGTGCCTCACTGGTATTGCGTATCACGTCATGGAGTTTATCGATTCCTCAACTAAACGTCTGTTCAATCGTCCGGGATTGCTCGTCAAGCCGTTTTCGAAGAAACGACCTTGTTGGTGGATCAGATCTTTCGCCACCATCCTCGTCACATTCCTCTATTATCCCTTCATTAAGAACGCAGGTATTCCTGTTAGGGATTTCAAGGCTGCGAAACTGACCGCCGAGATTAACTTCCCTTTCTCGGCGAGTCGCGCTCATGGACTCAGGCGTTACGGCGCTGATGGGATTATGCGCCTATGGCACACTGTGTCCTATATTCTGAGTTGGTAAATCGGCTGTTGATTTTCCCATAGCTGTTTTCTTTTTTACCGATCGTGTTTCAATTGGCATGAACTTCGTAGTTTAGCACTGTGTCCCACTGGGCGTGCCAAAATGTTGACCCTAAAAACTACCAAGCCTACGTGGCACGCAGGCCGAGTAATCTATAAGCTAACTACGTCATTCAATGAATGCGGGGCGTGCCAACTCGTCGGCCAAGCTCGATCGAGGAGTAAATTTGCTGATGTTGCGTTGGGTGTGCGACTGACTTCTGCATCCTGCGATTGCGGCCGAGAAAGGAACACGTCTCGACCTCTTGGGCTCTCGAACCTGAAGACAAGGTTACTATTCTTACGAAGTTCACGAATCGCCGTTGTCGGATTCGATCACAGTGATGTTATTCGTCAAAGTAAACTCTCGCCTAATCAATACCAAAGTGTAAGGGCACAAATACTCAAAGCGAATATAAGTCTTAATAGTGAACGTGGTTCGGCCGTCTGAATGCCGAACTTTAAATCCCAGTACCCAATCATAAAATAACTCGGCGTGCAATGCGTCGAGCTCAATAAACTGTAACACCTCACTTCGCCGAGAAGGCTAATGAGATGACCTCAATCAATAAGGATCCGGAAATCCTTCTCGACCGAGACTTGGATAGGTAACCAACCGTCCTCGCCGCAGTGTTGTCGATGCCAACGGAAGATACTGCGAGACCGGCTTATTCTACGATGACAGAGCTATCTATGCCGACTTAAGATATCACCGGTTGCTTCCACAGTGCTGTTGATGCCAACGGAAGATGTGTCAGCGAAAAGGGAAAATAAAAATCTCAAAGTTGTTGTTAGAGTTTGCGCAGGGCAGTTTGTGTGTTGAATTGGAGGGGCTTGAATGATGCACAGCCTCCTCTATTTATAGCACTGGATACATTTGAAGCCGAGTTAAAACCCTACTCGGACTAGGTCTTCTTCTCCTGATCAAACACCAACTCGACCAGTCCTACTTTCACTATAATTGTGAACCTAGTCCTTTATCAAGCCAGATTCGTTTCCGGGTTATTGATCTTGCCGGGACTCCTCATTGCATCAGGATTCGACTCGCCTTGTGGTATGGCATAATCGACCCGGATTTGGAAGCCCACGACCTAACCGAATCCTGTTGTAAGGCCTTCTGGGCCGAGACTAATTCTATACTCGGCCCAACCTAATATTTTGGGCCCAAACAACCTCACAAATGGTGCGACCTCTAGCAAAGCAAATGGGTGTGAACTACACACTAGAAGGCATTATAGTATTTTTATGCCAAGTTTTGGTTAGAATTGTAAAAATTTATAATGGTTGGTTAAAATTCTATTCATAGTTAAAATTTTGGCTATTTTTCCAAATTTTCCGTGTTTGAGTAGGGGATACGAAGACGATATTAGACCATCTCCAACCGAAGAGTCCAGAGGGTCAGAGAGCCGAAAATAGCCTGAAAACCGTCTCCAACCGAGGGCTAGGTCAAAGGACTCGTGGCCCCACATGATAAAACGGGCCAGAGGGCCAACCAGCTGACCACCTTTAGCCAATCAGCCATCCCACTGGCTAGCCCATTTTGTTTTCTTTTTTCTTTTTTCTTTTCCACTTGCCCAACCCAGTTTCTTTTTTTTTTTTTTTTTTTTTCTGTTCTTTCAGCCCACTTTAGGGCTTTCAAACCACTTTAGGTTTAGGACTTCTAAACTTTTTTTGTCCTAGCTCACTTTTTTTTTAATAGCCCTTTTTTATTTTTTTTTATTTTTTTGGACGTTTTTTTTATTTAATTTCTAATTTTTTCCAATACCATTTCTCACATATTTTTCACCATTTCATACTGTCTTACCTTATTTTATTTCAATTCTTCACATTCCATACTATAGCATTTTGGCTCTCAATTGAAGATGATTTTTTGTGATAGAGCTAAAACGAGCCATCTGGCCCTTTGGTCCTCTGTTGGGGATGAAGGCAAATATGATCATGTACTGTTTATTAAAATATTAATATCTTAAAGGAGCTTAAACGAGGGGCGAGCCTTCGGTTTGAGATAGCCTACTTATTAGTCGGATTGTTCAGCAATATGTTTGGGTGAATGCGAAGTGGTTACTTACTACAGAGCTGAAGAAATTGGAATCGAAGGGTGGCTTGGATTGAACATTACTAGGACAGGGCATTTGTCCCCTTTGGATTCGCATTGCTTACTAAGCTAGGCAATTTACATATTGTGCGACAGACGTCCAGCCGTTAGATTGTTTGCTATCATCTTTTCCTTGTACTGTTTTCTTTACCAATGTTCCTGTTCTTTTCCTTTCTAATTTTCTTTTACTTTTTTTAGAACGAGTATTTATCATTAATAGTCAATATTTAATATTTTAATTCATAAATGTCATTTTTTATAAATAAAAAAATTAATATAAAAGAAAACTCACGCGAATAAACTTAAATATCCTCAAAATTCAAAACTCATTTACATAGAAAAGGGGAGGTCAATGGAATTTTGATGGGAGTTGTGAGTAAGCCACTCAACCGCTCCAAACTTTGAGTTGTTCTAACTCTGAGAAGAATAGAATTGCACCTCCTGTCCCGTCCGTTCTCCTCATGGCTCCATCCACATTTAGTTTCACCCACCCTTCATTAAGAGGCAACCACCATGATTGTGGAGTTTTACTCACTCCACTTGTTCTTCATTAGAAATCATGCATCCAACTGAAATTGTGGTGAAATAAAACCCTAGGATATGCACTAAAACCTTCCCATACCAAAGGTTGAGTCTATTTAAGTGGGTTTTTTGTTATTTTTTAAAGATGTTATAAAAATTGACATTTAAAAAATTAGGTGTTAAATTTTGGTCATTATTGATAAAAACTCTTTTAGAACTTATCGAATCCTAAAATGATACGTATTAAAATTGGGAGCAATTACGGTATGAAAATTAGTGAATTACTTTACCACATGCAATAATGGCCACAATAATTACTAAGTTTGTCAAATCATAGTCTTTTTTTTTTTATTAAAGAGGACAAATATTGAATAGAGTGACCACTTCATGATAAATACACTAAACAAATAAATGTGGAATCTAATTTAGAATATGTCAAATACTGAGTAAAATGTTCTTGATTTTCCAAAGAATTATACTTCATGAAATTTGTTACAATTCATTCCGAAAATTATTCTATTTTAATTCTTGAAGGTGGGAAATGACCAAAATGTTCCTAAAAGGTGAAAATGTCGACTTTGGTTGACCTTTTGGGCTGTAACACCTATGACCTATCATTTTAACATATTCTTATAGTACTTGATGACACGTCTCTCTCCTTGTTTTCCTAGGCCTGGTAATTCCTGATACGACTCGATAACCTGACACGACACGACACAAAATTAACAGGTGTTTGGGTCGACACAATAACGAATCGAATTATTATCGGGTAACCTGATAAGCACCTGTTAAGATAACAGGTTGATTTGGGTATACACGTGGGTAACACAATACACGACAAGCAGAATATTAATTTTATAATTTTATAACCCTAAAAAAATACTATAATAATTATAATAATTATATATACTATAATAATTATACCCCCAAAATATTAACTATAATAATTATATATATATATATATATATTAAATTTTAAATTTAAATTTTATAAAAACTATAATAATTATTAATTAATATGCATCCATTGATTCCATAATTTCATTTCATTCATGGCGCACCCTTTGAAGAAAAAGGAAGGGAAAATGAAAATTATAAGAAAAGCTGAAAATGAAACAAAAAAAGAAAGGGAAAGATAGGTAAGTTGCTGAAGGAAGGGAAAAATGAAAATTATAAAAAAAAGTTGAAAAGGAAACAAAAAAGAGAGGGAAAAATGAAAATTAATAAAAGGGGTGAGAAATTTTTTTTTTTTTTTAAGTTATTAACTTTTTATCACACATATGACATATCCCACTATTGTTATAATGACACGTGATGTACTACTCCATGTACCAGTCAATTATACGTACAAAATAAATAGATTTAAATCTACTTAATAAACATATATATATCATTGAACTTGATGGGATACGAATTATACAAAACTAATTTCAACAATCCAACCGTCAAACTTGTTTGTATATGCTTCGAGATCGTATCAGCAAAAAATCGCAAAAAACAAACATTCAGAGATCAAGTAACCAAACAAAACTTTTCGATGGTTATAAAACAAAAAATCACAATTTAACAGTTATTTTAACTCCGATTTTAATTATTTTTTATAGCTACACTCCTTAATCCTATATGAATACAATGAATGAATTTGATCTTCAATTTAAAATATTTACACTAGTGGATACCACAAAATCTTATATTATACTTAATAAAAGTATGAATAAACTTTTAAGTATTAGTGAATCTATTGTTTTGATGAGATACTCATTCTACGAAACTAGTTTCAATGATCCAACCATCAAACATGTTTGTATATACTTCGAGATCGCATACGCCAAAAATTGCAAAAAACAAACATTCAGATATCAAGTAACGGGACAAAACTTTCAACGGTTATAAACGAAAAATCACGATTTAACGGTTTTTTTAACTCCGATTTTGATAATTTTTTACAGCTACAGTCCTTGACCCTATATGAATATATAAATACAATGAATGAATTCGATCTTCAATTTAAAATATTTACAATAGTGGATACCACAAATTCTTATGTTATACTTAATGAAAGTATGAATAAACTCTTAAGTATTAGTGAATATATTGTTTTGATAGAATACTTATTCTACGAAACTAGTTTCAATGATCCAACCATCAAACATGTTTGTATATACTTCGAGATCGCATATGCCAAAAATTGGAAAAAACGGACATTCAAAGACAAAGTAAAGGGACAAAACTTTTCGACGCTTATAAACGAAAAATCACGATTAACGGTTATTTTAACTCCGATTTTGATGATTTCTTACAGCTACACTACTTGACCCTATATGAATACAATGAATGAATTCGATTTTCAATTTAAAATATTTACAATAGTGGATACCACAAAATCATATGTTATACTTAATGAAAGTATGAATAAACTCTTAAATATTAGTGAATCTATTGTTTTGATGGGATACCCATTCTACGAAACTAGTTTCAATGATCCAACCATCAAACATGTTTGTATATACTTCAAGATCGCATACGCCAAAAATTACAAAAAACAAATATTCAGAGATAAAGTAACAGGACAAAACCTTTCGACAGTTATAAACGAAAAATCACGATTTTACGGGTATTTTAACTCCAATTTTGATGATTTTTTACAGCTACACTCCTTGACCCTATATGAATATATGAATACAATGAATGAATTCGATCTTCAATTTAAAATATTTACAATAGTGGATACCACAAAATCTTATGTTATACTTAATGAAAGTAAGAATAAACTCTTAAATATTAGTGAATCTATTGTTTTGATGGGATACTCATTCTACGAAACTAGTTTCAATTATATGAATATAATTGAAAATTCACGATTTAACGGTTATTTTAACTTTGATTTTAATGATTTTTTACAGCTACACTCCTTGACCCTATATGAATACAAAGAATGAATTCGATCTTCAATTTAAAATATTTACATTAGTGGATATCATAAAATCTTATGTTATACTTAATAAAAGTATGAATAAACTATAATAATTATATATATTAATTTAACAATTTTATACCCCTTAAAACTATAATAATTATATAATATAATTATATATATATATATATTAAATTAAATTTAAAAAATTGATTACCATTGGATCAGCTGAGATCAAGCTAAAGTTCCAATACAATTTCATGATGATCGATGTAAATCAATGATTTTGTAAATTAAGGTTTAAACTTTTGAGAAAGACTTCATAACCTTGAAAACAAAAACTTTTTCATTTTGCATTCCTTGCACATTTAATATTTGTAATTGATTAGTAGTGTATGTATTATTTTTTTATTAGGCACTTATTTCGAGTGTAGATGAAGTACTTAAACGACAAATGTGTTTTTAATGTTTTTAAGTAATATTTATGTGGCAATGTGTGGTATGTGCAAATTTAAGAAAAGAAAATATTTTTCTTAACAGGTCGGGTTACTTTATCCGTTGGGTAAAGTGATCCGACCTGTTAAGGACCCATTAAGATAACGGATGTGACACGACACAACCGTTAAGATAATAGGTGTTACACAAAAATAACACGAACACAACAAACACGACCGTTTGTCAGGCCTATGTTTTCCAAGCAAACCACACAAACCACAAGGGAACATAACCTTTGTTCTCTAGTGAATTAGTTCACCCAACACCACCATTGTACTCTCCCCTACCCACAAACCCAACCATAGTACCTGTTCCTCAAGATTCAAACTCGAGATATTGATTCAACTAGCTCTAACACGGAGCAACTTTCCCAGTGACTTTCTCGCCAATTCTAGCCAAGGTAAGGCCTCTAACTATCACCATTAGATTTCTCTAGTCGAGCAGATGAAGCATGATGTATTGCATAAGTGATTTGGTTGGAAAAATGCAGATCAACGAGGGAAAAATTTCTCAATTTTCGGTGAGAAAACCGAAGGCCGACGATGTGACGGCCAGAATCACCATGTGTTTGTTGCTACCACTGTGTTCGTATTGATACCTGGAGTCGGAATATGTCCTAGGATCAGACATCGAAGCAACAATGGTGCCGCAGCAAGCAGAAACGTGAATCCAGCCAAAATCTCCAATTTCTGGCGGGTTGCAGCGGCACCTTGAATCGAGTCAACCCGACCTGAACCTCAGTCCAAATCCGCCAACCTGACAATTCGAATCCGACAACCCGATCGACTTGAATATCTGTTCCTAACCAATTTGACCCGACGACCCAACCCATTTTCGACTCGAGGTCAAAATATTCGAAGGCATATTCTTCACAATATTTTCTTTAATACAAAAAGAATATTTCGTTTGGTCACAGAATATTCCTTTGTCGGTGACGGAATATTCCAATTTCGGCGATTGCCTCAGCCACCGGTGTGTAGAAGCCCGTGACAGCACGTGCCGATGAGTGAAGGCGTGTGCCGCCGCATGCCAACTTCCTATCGACGCATGGAAAGGTATGGCAACGCATGATGGCTTATGATGGCGTATGGCGGTAGAGGTATGTTTTCGGACACTGAATATGGTATTTCAAGCTCTGTATTTCAATACTCTATGAAATATTCAATTACATTGCTAAGTAAAGGTTGTTTTCACTTTGGGAACGTTATCACGTGGATTACAAAGAGTGTGCACCGCAAGGCGACCATGATCATACGGTGTGTGAGTGGGCTTTTCCTTCTAAATTATATCATATTTATATGTTTTCGAAATTGGTTTGATGATGCTTTTATATCATGCTTCACTTTGCTTTTACTTAGATTATGCAAATGCTTTATGTGTTGACGACGATGTGATTTATGAGCATTGTGAACTTTTCTTTGAAATTTTTTATCACTGTGCTTCACTCTGGTATTTGAAATGCTTGATGCGTTATTATGATTTTGTGACACTTGTGATTTGAGATATTATCATGGCCTGATTACTTATGATGTATATATTCATCATATATGCTTACACGGTGTCTATAGTACTGTCCGGGGTTATAACCATCTTTATGTGTATGTTTATATGCATTGTTGCGTTCACATTGGATCCACTTTAGGTGCCAACTTGTACTAGTTTGCATTAGGCAATTTGGACTCGTATGGGATGTGCTTATCGCCACCTTCATGTGTATGTAGTACTAGAATGTAAACTTTATACACCCAATCTATTCATGTCAGAATATATATGAACGAGCACATGTGTCTGCATTATCTGATGAGCATATCATATTTGTTTTATTGATGACTTGTGATATACCAGCTCTATGGTTATACTTGATTTTCACTATTGTCATGGTACTGTATTATTATTACGGTTTCCCTCTGAGATACCTTGGAATTGTTATTTCGACCTGTCGGATCTTATTGATTTTATAATGAGGACTAATGACATTTACTCGGTTTCTCGGAATAATTGTTTCTACTTTACTGCTTTGTTTTTCATACTTATATATAGTATGATTTTGACATACATGCGGGTTTTTACAGTAAGGGGTTAGTATGCTCGAAAAAGAAATGAATTTTAGAAATCTTTATTTTGCCCACTCAGCATCTTTTTCTTTTGCACCCCTCCAAGATTTAGAAGGCTTTGGAGCTCTTGACGTCGAGGTGTGGTGGTATAATCTTCCCTCATCAGTGTAGGGATTATTCTTAGCAATCATGTAATTAACATCTTCGTATGTGTTACATTTGTTTACTTTCATTGTAGATATTTAGATTCTCTAATATCAATTTGGTATATCTGGTTTCCATTACATGGTCTCGAATTTGGCTACCTCATCCTAAAATATTATTTCCGTACAAGAGAAGATAGTGATCAAAATCAACTTAAACACAATTAATTTTAAAATAGTTTTTAGTGATTTATGGAGAGGTGTTTCTTCTCATAAGTGATTTTGGGGCCTTCCAACTCTCCCATATTTACCTAGAAAGCTCTTTTCATTTCACTAGGGTAACCAAAGTCAGTTTTTTTTTTTTTTTTTTTTTTAAATTTAATTTAATTTAATTAATTAACTTTTTATGCAACTATAATCTACTTTAGGGGGATATGGTTTAATTCACAAAATAAACAAATAAATAAATAAAAACTAGTCATAATAGTTAGGTAGCAAACTCTCAATTTGTATGAGTAGAACTTGAGAAATCTCACTTAGAAGTAGGGATATGAACGACAGGCAATGGGCCAGTTTACCCCAAAATTGCGACCAAACAAATTACAATGTACTATTTAGTTCGGTTGGTTTGGGCCTAAACTTAATTATTTTTTCTTTTGCATTTTTCGACTATGTTAGCGTGATCACAATGAAAAAAATAACAATTTTAGGATGGTTTCATTTCCTAGTACATCAAACCATTCTAAAATTCAACATGTCATCAAACCTCAAAGTAAAATTAAGATATTTACAACTAAAAGGACTCCAATGTTCAATCAATATCAAATTCAACATCTTTATAGTAACCAGCTAATTAGAGGACTGCACATGTAAATACATAATATGTTGTTGTTAATTGATGGCGGAAAATGATTGTGGTCGGAAAAAAAATTGGAAAGGGAGGAAGAAGAAGACGCATAGGCTTTTGGTATTTGTTTTTTTTTTTTTTAAGGGTAAATTACATTTTACCGCTTTAGATTTGCTTAACGGTTATCACTTAACGGTTTACTTAATGGATTTTTCTAACGAATGTATGAAATTGAAATAAAATGATAAGTTAGTGTATGAAATTGAAATGTTTTAAAGATGTAAGAAATTGAAATCGACCTCAAACCTGAAGAGGTAAAATGTAATTTACCTTTTTTTAATGTTTAATTTGATTATTTATTTATAATGGCCTTTTATTTTTTAACACCCTTTCAGCCCTTTGGCACTGAAAGATCATATGTGCTGAAGTTTCAAGGCACAAGGGATTGGGGCTTCGCTGCCTACGAAATAGGCAGTCCAGGGTGGGACTGGGGAGTGCACCTGAGATCAATCGATCGCCATAAAAAGAGCTTGATTTTAGGGAGTGTTCCAGCCCCAAATCGTATGCCATATGTCTGGATTAAGATTGGGAGACAAGAATAGCTTGTTGGAGCTAGCCTTGGACAAAGCTTTGCAAGGAGCCCAATGATACCCGGTTTTGACAGAGAACTCACTAGATTTGTGAACCGCCATGTCTATCTATCAGGGTTGTCATCGCTGTACAAAATGATATTCTAAATTATTCTAATCTACGGTTTTGACAGAGAACTCATTAATCTCAATTATGCGTCGAACTACAATTTCATATTTCATCTGTTAAACATTACAATATCATACCTCAACTTATAAATTTGTTGCAATGTCAAAATTTCGTTAAATTTTATGTTAATTAGCTGTTAAATAATAACAGAGTAAACTGTCGGTTTACCCCCTGAACTTTCACCTCACTTTCGATTTCCCCCCTGAACTTTTCCATTGGAAAATTAAGGACTCAAACTAATTTTTTAGCCAATTTGCCCCCTACCGTTAGTTTTTCATATATTCCATCCATATTTCCGTTAAGTGAGATCATGTGCACAACATGTGAGGGTAGTTAAGTTATTTCACTCTTAAAAATGATTAAAAAAATGAAAATAATAAAAAAAGCAAAACTTTCCCTCTATTTTTTCCCGCTAATTCCTATCCTCGATTTTATTTTTCCCTCTCATTCCTATGCATAATGCATGAGAAATGACATATGGTGTTATTGTCTACCATTTTTATTTTCTCTAACAAATTAATAATTTGACAAATGCTAATGGTGCTATTGTCTCCAAAGCAGTGCATTAATATAAGAAACCCTAGTCTTTTTTATGGATATATTTCTTATATTAATGCACTGCTTTGGAGACAATAACACCATGAGCATTTGTTAAATTATTAATTTGTTAGAGAAAATAAAAATGGTAGTACATGCTTCAAAAAAAAGATTAACTTAGCTACTTATGAAGACAATAACACAATATGTTATTTCTCATGCATAGGAATAAGAGGGAAAATTAAAATTGAGGATAGGAATTAGCGGGAAAAAATAGAGGGAAAATTATTATTATTATTTATTTTCAGTTTTTAATCATTTTTAAATTGAAATGACTTAACTATCCTCACATGTTATGCACATGGTCTCACTTAACGGAAATATGGATGAAATATATGAAAAACTAACTGTAGGGGGCAAATTGGCTAAAAAAATTAGTTTGAGTCCTTAATTTTCCAATAGAAAAGTTCAGGGGAAATCGAAAGTGAGGTGAAAGTTCAGGGGGTAAACCGACAGTTTACCCATAATAACATGGCAGAAGCAGGGCCCACTCCTTCCCTTGCCTAGAATAAAAAAACAATTAATTAATAATAAATTATTACCTTTATTTAACAATTAAATAAAAGAACTCTCTTCCTCACTCTCTCTCTCGCCTCTCACTTGTCTTCCTCACTCTGTCTGCTCTCACTTACAAAAATGGCAGCCATGGCCGAACACCACCTAGCTTGGTTTCTCACTTGCAGAACGCATCCAACAAGATCAGCACTTGGAACTCCACCTCCATTGACCCGTGCACCCTGGCTCGAGGCGAACCGTTTTCTCGGTTCAATTTCAGGTCTGATCTGCCGAATCTGCAACACCAACTGGAGTTTGCAGATCTGAGCATGCAGAAGGTACACCAAACAACTCGACCAGGCCCGAATCTAAGGCATTTCCCGCAACACCAACTGAAGTTTGATGAGGTTCCCTCCTCGCCATCAACGGCGTTTTCGAAACAGGGTGGGTTTTGTGGTTGGGGCAGCAAGGGAAAATTGCAGAGGAAAAATGGTGCGGGGGTTCTGGAACAGAACGAGGGGAAAGGGGAGGGGGACGGATGGAGTGGGGGAAATGTGGGTGGTGGGGGTGGGTCCCATAATTTTTTAAATGATTTTCTATTTTCTTAATATTTAGTTAATTTTTAAATTAGTTGGGTGAGTATGTGGGTCCCGCTTTTTAAAATGATTTTTAAAAATGATTTTCTATATTTATTAATATTTATTTATTTTTTTATTTAGTTGGGTGAGGATGTGGGTCTTGCATTTGTCATCTCATTATTTAACAATCAAATTTAATATTAACAGAGGGCTGACATTGCAATGAATTTGTAAAACGAGCTATGACATTGCAATGTTTAAAACATAAAGTATGAGTTTGTGGTTCGACCCATACTTGAGGTAATTTTATGTAATTTATCTTAAATTTAAAAGGACTTTTAGTTTAGATACCAAATTCAAAAGAACTTAAAATGCCAGAAATGATATTCTTACCATGTTTTTATACCATATTTATATATCACATTATGTGGTATCTGATATGGACATTGATATCATTTAAATTAATCAAAATTTAATTTAAATTAAAAACCATTTAATAAATCAATAATTAAAAAAAATTGAAATTAAATGATAATTGTGGCATACGAGAAGCCTTCTTGTTCAATCATGTTTAATCTCCCGTTTCTTCTTCCACGCCATTTGTTTTCATCATAGTTTTTTTCACGTTAGTGTGGACCACCACAATCTCAAATAATTCTCATAGGGCAAAGATTCATCGACAATTACCAAAGGTAAAATATTCTAATCTCCATACCAAAAAACTTAGTTGATCAACTTGATCTTAATATATATTCTTACTCGAACTGTAAGAAATTACCTACCTCGGTGAGAATTTCGATATGATTTGAATTATAAAATCGTTAAGTTCTGGCAGATGAGAAAGTCAAAGAGGACTGGCTTGATCCATATCTTCTGCACTTTGCAGTCTTCAAACAAAGACTCAGCAGGCAACGAATTAAAAATTTCTCACTAGGTCCTCATCTAAATGTGATGACTCTCTTTTTATCAGGTGCACAGTCCATATAGTAATGCTGATGGATATGGTAAACTTGACATGGTTTCATAAACAAGCTAGTTGCTGAAAAGCCAACTTGAAACCTTCACAGATAGAAGTCAAACTCTCCGTTTTTCCGGTTCCGGAAGGGAACTGTACTCGAGAGTGGGAGCGGTTGTCTTCTTATTTTGCAAACAATGTTACGAAGCACAAATACTTAAATTAAAGATCGACCGATCAATCAATACTACATAAATAAACAATGTTACAAAGCACAAATACTTATTCGGCAACATTGCAATTGGGAAACATGACAAAGTTGATTGTATATATGTACTTGAAACTAGTGTAACCTAACGGATGACATATGGTCATTGAAACACCAGAAATCAACATATATGTGAAATTCTCCCTCGGTGCTGAACTTGTCATCAATCACCACATTTTTTTTCCCACCTCAATGAGAGAAAGCTGAGCAACTTCCCAATCTCTTTGCCGTTGCTTCCTTATGAACTCATTCGCCTTGGCCATCTCATCAGCTCTGAACTTGGCAATGATTGAAACCAAGTTTGAATCTTTATTTTCCTCTGAGAAAACAAAACCAAGATCTATAAACCCTTTTAGCTCTTCAAACTGAAGGTCCGTCAAGCTCTTGCTCTCACTCTTTTTCTTTCTTCTCCTCCTCCTTTCAACTTTCTTCTGTGGTTCTTCTTCTGAATATATCTGTTTCGAGTTTCCGATTTCCCTGGCTTCTTTTCCGAAAAGAATTGTGGAGAGCTTCGGTCTGTGGATGACAGAGTCCAGCGAGAGAGTGCTCGTATTGGAGCTCAACTCGTCGCTCATGGACCTGGTGTACTTGGTTGGAATCCGTAAAAACTCTGGCTTTGATGGGTTTTCTTCAATTTCATGAGCTGGGTGTTCTTCGAAATTTGATGGGTTCGATGAAACCGGTTGTTTCTTGAAGATCCGGAGCTCGAACTAGAAAGAATCGTATAACTCCATTACTTCGTCTGCTTCCATCAATGGCGAGGCGGCTGGAAAAAAAATGTCTTGAAAGAACTGGCGTTGAAGAAGAAATGGGAGAAGAAGCAGGATTGAACGGGGAAGGAATGACAAGACTTCATGCCACAATAATTATTTAATTCTAGCTTTTTTTTAATTATTGGTTTATTAAATGATTTTTAAATTAAATTAAATTCTGATTAATTTAAATGATGTGATTGTTCACATCAAATGCCACATAATGTGGTATATAAATGTGATATAAAAACATGGTAAGAATAGCATTACTGATAATTTTTAGTTTAAATTCATATGGCCATTAAAATCCCTTAACTTTTAAAATACTTTAAAATTTAATCATAATAGAATACATATGGAGTTTAATGAACTACTTTAAAATTGTAAAGAATGCATTCTCATTTCTAGAGTTTTATACTCTTTTAAAATCTTGATTGAAGACCGGTGGACTTCTAATGAGTCGATATTATACTCTAACATCACACTGGATATGTATTATATTCATGGAATATGATTTGCTTTCAAATAAATCAAGAGACCCCCCCCCCCCCGGAGAACCGTATATGAAAATTTCATCTCGTACGGCTCAAACAGAAACACCCAAATACTAGTTCTTAATACTTTGATTTATGTTCTTAATGTAGGACATTTGAGTTTTTCTTGAGCATAAAGTAATCAAACGGAATAATTTTGGAGTGAGTCTCTCAGCTTGTTCGTGTCAAAGTTTTAGATTTTTCTACTAAGCTATTAATTTATGACAATGAAATAAATGAGTAGCGCGTAGTGATGTCAACGTAACGTTTTAGGCTTATTTGAGTTTTTTGGCGCTCAAGATCATGTCTTTCGGGTTCAAGGCCTTTTGCAATTATGTTAGGGACATCTCAAGCTTTAATACGAGTCATTTTGGGCCTGTTTTGGAACCCTGAAGATCTAGAAACGTGGGATTCTTTATGGTTGGGTAGATTTCCCAAAGTTTGAATATGAATGTATTTCCTAGTTATCTTATTCTATTATGTTTCCTAGTTATTAGAAGACTTTTTCTCGTAAGTATTTTATTTTGTAGTAGTTATCTTTCAAGGTGTATTCTATCATTTTTCTTTTTCAATAAAATTCTTTTTGTTTATAATTGTATGTAACTAATTTCTGTTTTTCTAGGGCAAGGCCACAAGCCTTGGCTTGAATATGTAATATTTATTCAATTGCTTATGATGTTATGCATGTATACTTTGAATTATTAGTCATTGTGTTTGTACTGTGTCTATATCTTAATTCTTAGCTACCATCAGGATGTTTAGATAAGTAATCCGATGCAATTTAGTAGGAATATCACTAAAGGATTAAATATTGCTTCTTGTGGTTTATAATTGTAATTTCACTAAAGGCAAATATCACACTCTTAGAGGTTGCAGATTTTTCAAAGGATTTTCACAAAACTTAATGAGTGTTACATGTTCCTATTTGATCTAAATATCATAGATGAGTTGCATGTTAGATATATGTTCTTGCTTGAATATCACGAGGAGAATATACATTTGGAAAACCTAACCTTAAAAGTTGCATGTGTAATTCATAAGTAATTGGTAAAACTATATATGATTGTTAAGGTGATGGCAACCCTAGGCTTTTACAATTTGGTTTTTAAAATGTTTTCTTTTGTTTTCTTTACTTTGCTAATTTCTTTAATCCTTTATTTGTTTTTAATATTTTAGGTAATAAAATCAACCTTTTTCGACATCTTGTTTCAAATAATTAATTAAGAATTAGTTTAAATACAAATTATTCATTCAATCCCTGTGGGAACGATCTTGCATGAACATTCTTACTACGAGAAAAACTTGTGTGGGGGCTTGGCTTGCCACTGTACTTTGTTGAGTGGCACTACAGTCCACTCAAAACTCGCCATGTGGCAAGTCTTAAATATAATCTTTTATCTTTCTTTTATATTTAAAATTTTTATAATTATTATTTTTAACTAATTAATATATTATATATATTAATGTTATGTTTTCTTTTTTGTTTCTTCCCAAATCCCACCCCATGTTTTGCCGAAGGTTTTTGCAAAATGTTTCCTTTTTTATTTCTTTCTCCCTTTTTTGTTTCTTCCCAAATCCCCCCCCCCCCAATGTTTTGCCAAAGGTCTTAGGCTTCAAAACTCCCTCCCTTTTTTTTCTTTCCCAGTTTCGTTTCTTTCTTTCTTTAAAAAAAAAAAAAAAAAAATTCTGCACCCACTCCAATTTTATCATGAAACTACCAAAACTTATGGGGCTCAAAGGAAGTACACAAGTCATCCCGTTTGAAGCTAAGCACTTTTCATCTTTTGTAGGAAAATCCCCTTCTCTAGTCTTGGGAAATTGAAGCGACCCATCCACATAAGCACAAGATTCTTTTTTCCCGAGCAAATCATTCTTCATCGCATAAGCCCATGACAAGTAACGAAAAAAAGGTTGAAGAATAAACCCATTCTAACTATTCTAATCTAAAAGAAGACTCTGAAAGGAAGGTTTGAAGGGAGAGCAGGCTCGACCAGCCTTCGTTCCTCCCCGATCTCTGTATGACTTCAAGGGTTAGTCACCAGGAATGGTAGAGAGAGAGTTCCTTTTTTGTTCATCTGACCCAGGGAAAATGCTCTATATTGGTCTCTCAATAGGCGAAGCAAAACAGAACTACGCTCAATCTAGCACTAGCAATGAGGAAAAAGAGGTCTTTTGTCTAGTAGTCGCCTTTCTCTTGTCTAGATCGGAAGTTGGAAACTTCCTTTCTTTATACAATAGTTGCTTTGATCGTGTGACATGAATAACCCACATATATAGCTGTATTAGGGTTATTTTCTTTTCTTTTAATTGGGGGTTTTTGGGTTCGAGTGAGGGTGTTTAACAGCTTATGGTTTGATCAAAGTTTTATTTCAAATAGTATTATCTATAGTTCTTAATTATATTTGATAGAGATGTACTGAAACCTAGGACACGGCAAAACTGGGAAAGAAAGAAAGAAAGAAAACTGGGAAAGAAAGAAAGGGGAGGGAGTATTAAAACCTAAGACACGACAAAACATTGAGGGGGGTTGAGATTTGGGAAGAAAAAAACAAGGGGGAAATAAATAAAAAAGGAAACATTTGGCAAAAACCTTCGGCAAAACATGGGGGGGGGGATTTGGGAAGAAACAAAAAAGGAAACATAACATTAATATATATAATATATTCATTAGTTAAAAAAATAATTATAAAAATTTTAAATATAAAAGAAAGATAAAAGATTATATTTAAGATTTGCCACGTGACGAGTTTTGAGTGGACTGTAGTGCCACTCAGCGAAGTCCACTCAGCGAAGTCCAGTGGCAAGCCAAGCCCCGCACAAGTTTTTCTCTCTTACTACAACTACCTTGTTCTCTTGCCAGTATTTTTAAGTGTTTTTATCCCAACTTTTACACGTGGCAAAAATCCTATCAACTTCCTTGGATTCATTAAATTGACCACACCTCCCTTAGTCATAGGCTCACTTGCAATAAACTTTGTGGCTCATCCTAAGATATTTAATAGAAGTTGATAATGCTGGAAAATGCTGGTAAATTTAAACCAGGCATTCTAGATTTCATTGCAAGCACAAAGTTTGACAGTAACTCTGAGATTAACAATTACTTGAATAATGTACTTAATCATAACACATTTGTAACAGAAAATATAGCATATAAAAATACACTTGCAAGCTGCAACTTGATCATCCGATTCTGATGGTTCAGTACTAGCGCAAGTATGGTCATACTCACCAATTATTTTCGACATTATAAAAACAGTTACCCAGTTGAGTAGTGCACAATGAAGATTTGGACTGTTAATTGTCATTCAAACTATTCGTAACTAGAATTTGACCTCATTGTGTACTCTGCCACGAGCTGAGCGAAGGACGATGATTTGTTTTCTAGCAATCTTGCTGGAGAATCATATTCCTCAATAAGCCCTGCAACACGATAAAAAATACGTTAAAGTAAAAACTAAGGGGATCATTAGGAACGTTGGATGGATTCATATGGCAATACTAACCGTGACTTAGAAGCAGAACCATGTCACTGTCAAGAACAGAAGTTATACGATGCGCAATAGTAATGACTGTGCAGTCAGTAAAGTGTTGTCGAAGGGTCTGCTGGATCAGATTATCTGTAGCTGTATCAACCGATGCAGTAGCTTCATCAAGCACCAAAACCTTACTTTTCTTCAGGAGCACACGGCCAAGGCAGACCAGCTGTCTCTGACCCATACTCCAGTTCTCTCCATTCTCGTTAACTGCAGCAATTCTCGAACATAAGCACAGATAATCTCCATGACATTGAAGGAAATGAGAGCATCTATATAGCCTCTATGTTAGAACAAACCTGTGGAATCCAGCTTTCCTTCCTTTTTCCTAACTTCATCTCCAAGTTGGCACTTTTCGAGGGCCTAAAACAAATAAAAGACATGTTAACGAGTGACGCCAATTTAGAACTGAAATATCAGATACTGAAGAACATTTAGTGGGAACAAAATTCTTATCATCAATGTAAAATCTACCCACCTCCCAAATTTGTTCGTCTGTGTACTCTTCAAGTGGGTCCAGATTGCTTCTTACAGTCCCTTCAAACATGGTTGGGTCCTGAGGGATAATACTCAGCCTAGATCTCAAATCATGCAGTCCAATTGAAGAGATATCAATACCATCTATCAAAATCTGGCCGGCACAAGGATCCACAATTCGGAAAAGGGTCTGTATGAGAGTTGATTTGCCACTGCCAGTTCTCCCCACAATCCCACTTTTCAGTCCCCCAGGAAAGGTACATGTGAGACCTCGCAACACAAGTGGCATGTGTGGAGCATAGCGGACCTACGTAAACATGAAATAACAGTCATAAACATGACTGATCCTATATCGTATGAAGAAATACACCAGAACAGAAAGTACCTGAAGATCACGTATATCAACTTCTCCATGTGATGGCCAAGAAGGATCCGGCTGATTGGATTCTATTACAAGAGGAGGCTCACTGGGAATATTAGTGTACTGTAGTAATCTCTCCACTGATATTATTCTGTTCTCCACATTGCAAAGATTCCATATGCACCAAGCTTGTAACATGTTTAGATTAAGTCCATATGTGACAGCCAATCCCGCAATGCCTTTAGGGTAAAACATCCAAAACAGATAAGAATAAAGAGAATTCATAGATTTGCTTAACAATTATTTCAAGAATAATCAGTAAAACAAAAGACGAATATCACTTGCCTGGATCAATCACCCCCGCTGGAATAGAAATCAAGAAAATCAAGGAAAATCCAAATGTGATAGATGACAACATATCCAATCGAAAACATAGCCATTCCATTGCAGCTGCGGTATGGAACTTAGGCTGACCAAAACTATCGTTTAATTTCATGTTTGTATCCCGGAATCTTGATTCCTGGTCAAAGCTTCTAATAGTCGTTGACCCTGAAATTGTTTCAGCAAAATGTTGTATCACTGGAGCTTTGCATACTCCAACCAATCGTGCTAGTTCTCTTGCTGCAGGAATGTAGTATTGCTGCATCAATATAAATTCGTGAGCATTTTTTTAACATGATTCTTGTATATTCCTGGCTGTAACAGGAGTAAAATTTTGAATAAAAAAGGAAGCCAAGTTCGGGCATGTATAGGCATGAAGAAAGAGCATCAATAGAGCATGAAAAATGAAGAATTAAAACTGAAGGATTTTCCACAGTTGAATTCATGTGATAAGTTGATGTATCAGTACAACGTATAAGATAGAAGCATTCGAACAAAGTGAGAAAAATTACCTGATACCAGATACAGATTGCAACCACGGGGATAAAAATGATGAAAACCTGCCATGCAACCAGTGACATCACTACAATAATTCCCAAAAGCTGGATCATTGAGTTCGCAAGGCCCCCAAGTTGATTCGGCATGTTCATGTCCACTACATTTTGGTCAGTAGAAGCCTGCAAGAAATTATGTAGCAACATTTATTCAACTACTGATTTTAGAAATATATTTTGCTTTGAACCACCCAATCAGGCATGATATTACAAATATATTTCGCTTACTCTGTTTAGGATTCGACCACTTGGAGTCGAATCAAAGAAAGACATTGGAGCACGGAAAATGCAATGGTGCATTTTACTAAAGAGTATAGTTGCTGTCTTGTACCCAGCTGTTGCAAGAAACATGGATCTGAAAAGAATACATAAAGAACTTCCAGTAGCCAAAGCAACGTACACAACTATCAGTGTAGAGCTTGTAACAGCAGGTTTTGCATCCTCAGACACGGGAGTTGCCCAAGCCATCCAGTAATTGCTTCCAATTTGAAGGATCTGAAACAAAATTTGTCCAAGCAATACAAAAGGCACAAGAGCTCCTCCGTACGCTGTGGTGATATACTTCCAGTAGACTAAAAACCCAACTCTACCCTTCTCTCTCTCTTCTTCTTGAACAATCTGCCCTTTTGGCTCACCTAAATCATCTGTTTTACTATTTTGAACATCACTGCTTTCTTCTTTTTGGACAACCCTATTAGTACTAGCAGAATTTCCTTCTTTGCTCACACTTATTTTTTCAGCAGGCCCCTCCTCTACAGAATTAAGCGTGGACAAAGCTTCCTCATGCGCTCCCACAAGTTCCTCAAAATCAGTTCCGGAATTAAGAATATCATTGAACTTTCCAGCTTGAGTAATCCTTCCGTCCTTCATGACCTGATGACAAGGAGTAACTTTGAGTGGACATATACAAAGTAGATAATATCACGTATTGTAAATTGGAATTTCATAAAAAAAAGCTGTGTGGATATTTTACCAATATAAGATCAGCAGCCGGCAAGAACTCCACTTGATGAGTGACATAAATTACTGTTTTCGAACTCAACAGGCCTAGTAAACATTCCTGTAGTGCAATTGTCAATTAAATAAATTAATAGTGAAGTGTAAAAAAAAAAAAAAGAATATTATTGATGCATATGTCAATAGTTCGATGATGCAAATGACTTTGAAGATTCAGTTTATTACGTATGGAATCACACTAGAATAGAGAAATGAAATACCTTAAAAAGGTGGGATCCTGTATGAGCATCAACGGCACTAAAAGGATCATCAAACAGATAAATATCAGCATCTTGGTATACAGCACGTGCAATTTGTATTCTTTGCTTCTGCCCTCCACTTAAATTGATTCCCCTCTCCCCTATAACCGTCTGATCACCAAATGATAGAACTTCAAGGTCCTTCTTTAACGAACATGCTTCTAGAACCCTGTCATAACTTTCTCTGTCCATCTGTTTACCAAACAATATGTTTTCTTCTATCTTTCCACTCTGTATCCATGGTAACTGAGAAACATAGGCCTTGGTCCCACACAACTTAAGAGTCCCAGATATCTTCGGAACTTCTCCCAGAATGCAAGAAAGTAAGCTCGACTTGCCTGAGCCAACAGTACCACAAACAGCAACTCTCATACCACGGCTCACTTTGAAATTTATATCCTTCAATGTTGGATTAGGGGAAGATAAATCCCAAGAGAAATTCCCATCGACTATCTCAACTGCTGTATCAGAACTACCTCTTGGGATGTTCTCTATAACATCTGGCTGCAAGTCATCAAGACAAAGGAATGATGCAATTCTATCAAGAGATACCTTAGTTTGTGCTATCATCGAAATTGTGTCAGGAAGACTGTAAATAGGCTCTTGAAGAATTCTGAACGTTGCAAGTGCAGATAAGATCTTCCCAGATTCAAGTGGGATTCCCAAAAGCATGCAAGCAACAAAAGTGACCACAGACACAAATGTGGGGGCACCCCAGAAGACAAATGAGGTCATCGCCCAAGTGTAAACGAACTTTCGTAACCATCCTGCCTCTGACTTCCGGAGCTCATTAATTTTAGACAAAAACTTCATCTCCCATGCTTGAAGCTTGAGAATTCTCATGTTCCTCAAGATCTCAGATGTTGCCTTCATCCTTTTATCTTTTGACTTCATTAACTTCTCTTGAAACTTCTCCTGCAAGGACCCCAAAGGAACATTTGCCAACATAACAATTATCGTTGCAATCAATGTTGCGATAGCCGCAAGACCAAGATTTATGTACAAAATCACTAGGGCCAAGCCAACTTGTACAAGGATCATCCATGGTTCGTGCATATACCAAGTGAAGTCACTGATCCTCTCAGCATCGACAGTCATAAAATTGACAATCTCACCGCTTGTGTGGCCCTGCTTGGACTGGCATGACAAGGTCAAACCCTTGTTATAGATGGCTGTAACAAGTACTGCACGGATTCTTACTCCTACCTGTTGCGTCTTAAAGAACCAGTGCCTTTGAGTGAGGCATTCCACAAGCTTTGCAAACAAAAATGCAGAAACCAAAACATAGCCTTCATTTTTGAACTGCCGTCGCCCGTAGAGGTATTGAACTAGTGTGTCAATCAGATATGGACCGACATAAGACGCCAATGTGTAAAAAATCCCAAATGAAGCAGTCATGAGAATCTCTTTCCAGGCTGAGAAGATTAGTGCCTTCACCAGATGAAGTGTGGTAACTCTGCCGTTCCCACCACACCCCACATCGAGCTTACTTTTAAAACAAGGATAGGACCCAAATACACTGTCAACCTTATCTAGTTCAGGAACATCCTCAAGGTCCAACGCCTTTTTATTGCCAGCCGCAATTAGAGGACCCATCCAAGCAAAAGTAAGAATGCTGAAAATTCCAGCGTTCGAATAAGGGTTAACATTTGTTCCCCCTCTCGACTTATTTGACTCTCTATCATTACCTACACTAGTACTACGATTACCGTTTAAAAAGGGTTCTTCAAGAACAGAATCTCTGTCCTCTTTCTTCCCTAAAAACCCCACATACATGAAAAACAAACCCGAAACAACACAGACACCGTCGAAAATCAAAGATTTAACAGGCAACGAAACACGATCCTTGTGAAGAACAATGTCAATGACAAGGGAATAGCAAGAAATAGAGAAATAGAAACCCCACCAAACTCTCAAAAAGTTTGGGAACTTAATGGATTCATCAGAATTGGAGAATTGGGTATGCAAATAAACACAAACTGCACCCCAAGAGAGTGTTCTAACAGCTAAATCCAAAAGGGTCACTACTTTTTCATCAGACCAACCATTTTTGTACCAACAAAAGTAGTTCAATAAACAAAAAACCAGACTAAACCCAGAAACACAGAAAGCACAAAGTAAAGCCTGTTTGTAGTACGAATTTCGGCTATTCGAAATCCTCTGTTTCGGAGACTCTCCTCCTCCTCCATCACCCCCCTTGAATTTCCTCCACAACCAAGAGAAGAACAACACAAATACCAACACTATATGTAATGAACCAGAAAACCCATGTATAAAAACCGGTTTGAGCAGAAAATGGGTACCTGGATGCATCGGTGATGAGTAGTGTGAGAAGAAGGTTGAGAGAGTACCGTGGTTTGATGAACCAAAAAATTCCATGATTTCTGGAGCTTTGTGCTCGGGGGTTCTGAAATTCTGGGAAAAGGGGTTTGAGTTTTGTTATTGGAGGAAGATTTTTGTGTGTAGTTATATATTTTTTGGGGGGGGGGGGGGGCGAGGGGAAGTGGAAGTACGAGAGAAAGAGAGAGAAAGAGGGAATGAAATGTCAAAGTGGAATTTTCCTGGAGAGGAGGCTAACGTAGTGCCCAAGACTCACATGACGGAGATCGCTTAGACATAGACTAAGTGACGCAAACAACTGTAGGTTCGAGGAAAAAAACAACAATTTGAAGTTGACACATAAATTGATGTTAAACTATAATAAAAAATTCATAAAGAGCCATACTTTGAGAGAGTAGCATTTCTCAACCTTCAATTAACATCATTGCCCTTGCACTATGATGTGTCTTAAGCGTCAAACCTTGGGTTTGAAGTGGCAAGTTCGAAGTGGTTTGATTGGCTATAAAAAACAAACATGATGATGAGATTATGGTAGGATTACTTCTTATCTAATCACCCTTAACTCAGTTCATTACTTATTCTATCTACCAAACGAGGTCTTAGACTTTTGCGGTTTGTTTAATTTCAAATTCACAGAAAATTACCACTTAGTATTACGATTTAATGATATTCCTCTTTATTAGTAAGTTAGAGGTCTTAGATTCAAGACGAATTTGAACTATTTTATTGCTAGTCTATTGTAAAACTAAGTCCATCTCCATCTACTTTGTCTATATAATATCATTAGTTCAGAAAGAAAAAAATCACTTAATTTCAAGCACATGTTTTGACTAAGCATGTCAAGTGGGACACCCTGATTCCAATTTCCATGTCGCATGTTGGATTTTGATGCTTTTTTGAATTTCGATGCTTTTGAAGTGGTGCACCCTTCTTTTTCCAACAGGATCATCTCCGGATCATTTTGGTGAAAATCATAAAGATTCGTGAATTGTGTTCATTCATCATATATCGTGTCATCAATTTTGTTCAGTACTATTTATGTTTAATTTTAAATAAAAACATTTAAAATAATTTCTAATTATACGATGTACAATGAACGAACACGATTCACAGATCCCAGAGATCCTCACAGAGAGAATCTGACGAAGATCCGGATTCCTTCTTTTTGGACGAAGTGGTAATGCCTTTTAACTTTTAAGTTTTGCATTTTATCATGAGTAAATTGTTAATTTTTCTCGTAAACTTTCACTTGGCTTTTAATTTCTTCCTTAAACTTTTTATTTGAAAAATCAAGGACTTAAACTAATTTTTTTGGGGTGTCCTATTCACACATACCTTTTTACTTTTCACACACCCCTTGTTAATTTCTGTCCGTTGATCTTCTTCAATTCATCCAATCCGACGGCTGAAAACTAAAAAGGTGTGAGAGAAGTAAAAAGGGGTGTGTGGATATCACACCCCATTTTTTTTGCCGATTTCCCCCTACCGTTAGTTGTACATAGATTGCAATCAAATTAACATTAATTCTTATCACATGCAAATCACGTGACTCTCCTTTGAGTACAAAAAGTGTCACCTTGCTAGACCTTCAGGCACAAAAGCTACCAAACGAGGCCTTAGACTTTCGCGGTTTGTTTAATTTCAAATTCACAAAAAATTACCACTTGGTATTACGATTTAATGATATTTCTCTTTATTAGTAAGTTAGAGGTCTTAGATTCAATACTCGCTAAAGACGAATTTGAACTATTTTATTGCTAATTTATTGTAAAACTAAGTCCATCTCCATCTACTTTATCTATATAATATCATTAGTTCAGAAAGAAAAAAATCACAAAAAAATCACTTAATTTCAAGCACATGTTTTGACTAAGCATGTCAAATGGGACACCTTGATTCCAATTTCCATGTTGCATGTTGGATTTTGATGCTTTTTTGAATTCCGATGCTTTGGAAGTGGTGCACCCTTCTTTTTCCAACAGGATCATCTCAAGATCATTTTGGTGAAAATCATAGAGATTCGTGAATTGTGTTCATTCATCATATATCGTGTCATCAATTTTTGTTTAGTACTATTTATGTTTAATTTTAAATAAAAATATTTAAAATAATTTCTAATTACACGATGTACAATGAACGAACACGATTCATAGATCCCAGGGATCCTCACAGAGAGAATCTGACGAAGATCCAGATTCCTTCTTTTTGGATGAAGTGGTAATGCCTTTTAACTTTTAAGTTTTACATTTTATCATGAGTAAATTGTTAATTTTTCTCGTGAATTTTCACTTGGCTTTTAATTTCTTCTTTAAACTTTTTATTTGAAAAATCAAGGACTTAAACTAATTTTTTTTGCGAATTTCCCCCTACCGTTAGTTGTCCATAGATTGCAATCAAATTAACATTAATTCTTATCACATGCAAATCACGTGACTCTCCTTTGAGTACAAAAAGTGTCACCTTGCTAGACCTTCAGGCACAAAAGCTATGGAATTACACAAATTTGCACATGTTGACATTTTGGAAATATAGGGTTTTCAATTATTATTTTAGAGAATGAATCGATCGAACTACTCTTATATGTTGTGCACATGCTTCTATTTAACAGAAATTTGAATGAAATGAATGAAAAACTTACACTAGGAGGAAATCACAAAAAAAAATTAGTTGAAGTCTTTAATTTGCCGATTGAAAAATTTAAGGGAAAATTGAAGGGTAAGCAAAGTTCAAGGAATAAATAGGTAGTTAATTCTTTTATTATTTTCAGTAATATTATTTATAAATGAAATGTCTATAAAATAGTTTAATACCTATTGATATGATTATTCCTGATCAGTTCTCATTCCTTTCAATCCTATCAAATCAAAAGAGAAGAATATTTTTTGTGACCAATATATCTTGTACTTTTAACGAGGACAATATATAATATTAGCAATCAACTCTTTTTTATTCAAACACACATTGAGACAAATGGGTCATTTAGTCTTAATCGCATGAAGATAAGTAAAAAGACGAGCAAAGAAGGGTTTAGTTTGACTTTCTCAATTTAGCACCATAAGATTCAAATCTTGGTTGACAAGCCATGCCAACCATCAGTCCAAAACCATCAGTCTTTGAAATTAGAATTTTTTTTAATGTATAATATAATGCCACACATCCCCTCCCTTTCTTTCGCATCACGCAAATAAATAGTCACTTTTCATTCAACGGTTTTTTAGAAAAAGAGGAGAGCATCTGGATGAATAAAATAAAATAAAATAAAATAAAGAAGAGTATTACTTTCTTTTGAAGAGATGCTCTTTTTTATTGAAGACACAATTTTAATTGTGTGATTCGTAAGTGTTTAAAATATTTTGATTTATCGACAAGATAAAGTTTAATCATCGATTCGAATAGTAATGTTTACATACTGAGCAAGGATATTGAATAAAAATTTAAGAAAATGTGAATCACTCGTCTAATAAACATTTTGCTTGCTAATAAAATTTTCAGTTGCACACTAATAATTAACTTAAATAGATGACAGGTCAGGTACTATGCCTACTTAGTTAATAGAGTCAACAAATATACAAGCAAGTGGTCCTTTACCACAGTTGTGAAAATGTGTTGAGCTCTTGCATGACGACGTGGGTTCAAACCCCGTCGGTGGCTAATCTAACAAAATCCACTGTTTGAGCAAAAAATACAAATATACAAGGCTTGGGAAGATGATAAATACCTCATATAGCTAGTTTGGAATTGCGTGTGCTACTACCCTACACATATTTGGACCATATTAACTTAACGTATTATGCTGTACTAGTATTGTTGGATGCTGCTTACGAGTCAGAATTTACAATTATTTTGGCTATAGCCTATTAATGACTACATTTTCGTCTATCTTGGTGCAGTATGATGAACAAAATGTGGTTTAATGATTAAACTTGTGTTTGGGCATGAACTAATGGGTTTAGGCCGAAGGTGGATAATTGGTATAGGATTTAATCCTTGGCCCAGTGACATCCCTTCATGCCAAGTGGCATTTAGATATCCAGCCCACGATGGATTCGGCCGAGTTCTAACAAGAGAAGGACTCTTAAGGGTCAAGTTGAAGAGTGATTCGGTCGAATCCTAATGTAAGTAAAATTGTTAAGGATCAAGATGAGTTTTAATAAGATTCGTAATATTTCAAGAATCAAGGCTCATGGCTGATCAGATTAGCAATGAATCAAATGTTGAAAGAGGATTGGGTTCAGAGTCTTAGTTTTAATAGAAGTGATTGAAGGCTGTGCGCGAATTAGGCTTATTTAATAGGAGATTGGATCAAGAGATGTCGATGAGTTATAGTCTTGATAGGACTTTACTTCAACATGAGTAATTAGTGCGAAATTCACCCTACAATTAGAAGTGGTTTTGTAACATTAAGAAGACGCTCAACTCAACACACACAAACGCCATGCACAAATCTCGCTCTACGCGAATCTCTCATACTTCCCTAACTTCGTCAACATACGTTCAATTTGGATTAACGACACTGTGTTGACAACTGGCGACATCTTTAGTTTGGACTAACAACACTAGAGTCGTAGAATCAGGTAACCAAGGAGCATCTTTAATTTGGAGTAATAGTACTGCTTCGAGTTTGACTGGTTATCTGTCTAAGTCTTTATCAATAAGGAATGTTCATTCTTCTTATTGAAAGAGGTCAACTCATTAGCCCTCTCGGCCAGGTTACATAGTGTTCAGCACATTGAAAGTTGAGCCTGTCTATGATTGGTTATTCCCAGTTGCATTTCAAGTTCGGCATTATAATAGTCGAACAACATTTACAATCAAAACACTTATTTCTTTCAAGTACTTGTGTTCTTACAATTTGATACCAATTCGGCCCACCTATATTTTCACAAATATAGTTGAGGCATTTGAACCTGGTGTTGAAGATCCTGAACTTCATAGTGACTAACAACTTGTCTTCATACTCTAGAACCCAGAGGTCTAGAAGTGTTCTTTCCTCAGTCATGATTGCTCGAATACAGAAGTAAGAAGTGTGTTTGACACCACCACCACATTCATTCAAATCGTCAACTGAGCTCGGTTGGAGTTGGCACGCCCGCATTCACTAGAATGCCGTAATTAGCTTATTAGTTCCTCAGCCTGCGCGCCACGTAGGCATGGTAGTTGTTAGGATCAACAACTTTTATGGTAGAAAACCTTTGGCTCCAAATTGGGATCTTATTAAAGACATCATGAGAAACTTAGATCAATTTGGCGAGATTTAAAAAAGAAAATGCTAGGGATACCATCTATTAAACTATATTTTGAAAACTATATGACATGATTGTTGATGATTGAATTACTACTTAACTATTGATTAACGTGCTTATTTCTTATCGGTGACACACTACATGATTTACAAATGTGGTCTAAAAATTTGATCTACCTATCATGTCACATCCCGGCCCGGGTCCATCACATCCCGGGCCCGTTCCACCATCGTAGCACGATATTGTCCACTTTGGGCTTACCATTCCCTTACGGTTTTGTTTTTGGGAACTCACGAGCAACTCCCCAATGGGTCACCTATCATGGGAGTGCTCTGGCCTCCTTCTCGCTTAACTTCGGAATTCCTACGGAACCCGAAGCCAGTGAGCTCCCAAAAGGCCTCGTGCTAGGTAGGGATGAGAATATACATTTAAGGATCACTCCCTTGGGCAATGTGGGATGTCACATAGCATTACTCAAAACTATAACCATGTTGCTCATGAGCATGAGCTGGCTAAATATGATTGGTAACCAAATTTTTTTGTTCATATTTGCTAATATGTTTCTAAAAACAATATAAGCTTGCTAACTATAATTAACTTAGACCAAAACAAAAGTACTAATATACCTTTCATAACTCATAAATCCTAACTTAACCACAATTCTTTACAGTGCACACGCTATATATACCTCCATTTTTTTTCCTCTCATCATCTGAGGTATCATAAACATTCACCATTTCATTCATGGTACATGATTATTTAAGCTATGTTGATTGTTTCTGTACATAGGCTTTCTGGAGGTAAAGCAATCTAGCTAACAAGTCATAGGCTTTCTCGAGATCAACCCTACATGAACCTACCATGGGCTTTGCTTTTTAGTTTGATTTCACCATAATAAAGTATAACACCATCATAACCACAACCAATTGCCACCGTCTTATGTTTAAATCAAATTAAACGGATTTTAATGGTAACCCGATAACAACCCACAACGGCCTTTGCTTTTTTTTTTCTTTTTCTTTTTCTTTCTTGAAAGAGTTTGTGAGCAATTCGAATGAATGGTCTGTAGACTGTAGTTTACTATTTCAAAATTTTCATCCCCGAGGTACACCAATGAGCTTCTACCTAGAGGCCGCTTCCCAAAACTAGGGTTAGGAAGCACTGTATTGCTACTGAACAAGAAGATTGTCATCTTATAAAAATTTGTTTACGTATCCTTTTTGTCTGGAAGCCTATACATATATAAATTGTATGATGACAATCTTCTTGTGGTGGTAGGAGTCTCGTGACTAAGATACTCATTGAGTAGTGAAACCCAAGTGCGTGCTAGACCTTGGAAAAATGATCAGAGTCTGAGAGAGCAGAGAATAAATTCTACACATGCATATCACAGGAAAAGACACGATAAGTTACCACATATTTTTCTGCATGATAGGGGCTCCATCCATAGAGTGCCAAATGACTCACCATTGGGTCATTGAAAAGGCTGCAAGTCGTCAAGAAATGACGAATAGGATAGCAACACAAGTTTACCAAAAAATGAAAAAAAAAAAAAAAATAAATAAACTCACCATTGGGTCATATGAGGCTTATGACACTCCTCCACCCTTTAGTGTAGATAATATCGTTTGTTAAAAAAAAATAAAAATAAAAAATAAAATAAAGTTAGCTCTTTGTCACTTTCTCATGATAGTAATGTTGGAGTGAGATTGACTTTTAGGTTTTACCAGAAAAAAAATGGTCAACTACTAATCTACGCTAGTATGAAGACGAAGGTATAAATTGATTTTATATAGTGCTCTGGAATTTGGAAAGATCAGGATTTTTAAGTAGATATCTTTTTGTTCAAAAGTACGAAATTCAAGATGTAGTGGTTCAAATGCCCGAAGTATTCTATATGTAGGAGCCTGAAGCATTAAATCTCCCATATTTTTTTTTGTTTTTTTTTTTTGGGGGTTTTAAAGGTATGTATATTACAATTTTATACCATTTTATTAATATTAGTTTGGTTAATTTCACTAACATTCCTTAAGATTTATCGTGTTTTATATAATCCCTCACAGGTTTGAGAATTACACTCTGAAATTCCAATCTACTTTCACATCACCTCTCAAGTACGAATTGAAGAGGGGGAGAGAGATAGAGAGACTTTTGGTGTATGCAATATTTTGAGGGTTGAGGGAACTAGGGACAACAATACATACGTTCTTCTTTTCATTTTAATATTCACTGCAGTTCTTAAATTTGATTTTTTTTTTAAATTTATGAAGCATTCATTTGGACGTGTTTTTAAAATAACCGAAAGTGATTTAAACAAAATCTTTTTGGATTCTAAAAGCATTTAAGTGCTTCATGGAAGAAACACTAGTTAGGTGCACTTCTTGCAGGAAGCACTACATTACATGTGCTTTTTGGAGGAAGCATTTTAAGTGTTTTTCTAGGATTTACTTGCATTTTTACTAACGATTGGTTCTAAAAACACATTCATCCATTTCAAAGCACTTCCAAATGATCCCTTCATCTTTTTGGAATGATGTGAAAGTAATTTAAAACTTTAGTGGGTGTTAGGTATGGTTTGGGGTTGCGGTAATTTTAAAAAAAGCTGGTATAAAAAAAAGCTGGGAGAGTTTTTGGTGTTTGGTAAACACCCAAACTAGTTTTTTTTCAAAGTTTCAGATGAAAAAAAGCTAAAAAGTGGAAGCTGCAAAAAGCAACTTCAAAAAGTGGCTTATTTTCAAAGTTTCTCCTGATTCCTCACACTTTCAGGAGGAAGAACAACGTTGCCATGTCCCGACGACCCAGCTCCAATCCGTTGATCAAGAATTGCAAATCGACGGCCCGATCATCCATTTCTTAATCGCCGCCTTTCTCCTCCCCACATTGCTTTCTCTGTCGCCATCTCTACCTCTAGCTATGTCATCAGAAATGGTGAATTTCTCAGCCTTGAACGTGAGGCTGTAGCGCACAATTTTAGAAACCCTAGTCCCATAAGTTCCAATAAACCTTAGTTTGGAGGTGGAGTGAGAGGAGGAGGAGAAAATGAGGATTGGGGTGAAGAAGGAGTGAGCGTTGTCGTCATCGTCGGAGAAGAAATTGTCGACTAAGGTTCCGACATGGGTGAGGTGTAGAAATGGGCGGTGTCGGCGGCGGAGAGAGATCAGAGAAGGGGACTCGGCTGAAGATCTGGGAGAGCGTTGGTTGGTATTGCCAGCGCCAGCGAGGTCGAGGTAGGAGATGAGGGATTTGAGAGAAGGGTCGCGGTTGACGAAGGAGGTGAGGAAGTGGGTCCCATTTTTGACGACCGTGTGGAAGGAGAAGATGAGGAGGAAAGGAAGGCGAAGGTGAAGAGGTTGCCAGCGAACGACTTCGTGGCTTGTCATAGCATATTAGTATTATACCTTTTTGGTTATGTCACACAATCACAGCTGTTTTACATAAAAGTTTACCAAACACTTTGCTGCTTTATTTCACAGTTGCTTATTCTCACAACACAGTAGAAGCAACTTTTTTTTCAAAGTACAGCAATACCAAACCAGCCCTTAGTGTAATTTCTCAAAGTTGAAGAGCTTTGTGAAACACGATAAACTTCAAGGGTAACTAACCCATTTTTGTTTTCATATTGTAATGAGTAGGGGTATAATTAAAATATACATTTACAATAATGGTTAACAAGCTGGGTTTTCTTAATAATATTATTATTAGATGAAGCCATCACACTATGTGTACATAAATATAAAAGATTTAAAATGAAAAAATGTATGAAAGAGAGAAGTTAGAGTGGGGTATATTTTATTTTATTTAAATTAGAGAGAGCTTTGATAACATGTTGGCAAGGAAAAGAAAAAATACCCAAAATTTTTGTGTGAAATTACTTTAATGCTCATGATTTTTTTTTTTGATATTTTCTTTTAGTTTTACTGTCACAGCCCGTCCCGAGATTCTATTTATTGAGGCTGTGAAATGACAAAAGTACCCTTGACTGTTGCTAAGGTATGTGTGACATATTAATTTCAATATTACATACATTCCTAAATTTTTGGAAGCAATTGAGTTGGAGTAAAAATTTAGTTGTATTTTGTGTGGTTAGGGGCTTAGATGGACCACCCACACACAAAACCATCACCCTCTTCTCTCTCTCGTGTCTCACTGTCCCGTACCCTCTCTCACTCTCAGTTTCTCTCTCTCTTTCCCTGTCGAACTGTACGGACACCTTCACCCACGATCATCCAAGCACGGATCGAAGGTGCCAAGGGCACCATTGTACTTGTGAGGACCCTACAAACTCATCCATACCCATTTTAAGTAAGAAATCTTTCGATTTCACGTTGAAAACTTGAGGTCCGGTTTGGGTACTATTCATGAACTTTGTAATGGTTGGTTTTTAGGACAATCCAAGTTCATAGTGAGCTTTAGGAGGTTCTCACGAAGCTCGGGGACCTTCGTTTGAAGGTTTTGGACGTTGGGATTACAAGGTTCGAAGGTGGCCAGTTTTAGGTGAAATTTCCCGACGTGATTTCGAAGGTTTTGGAAGTTTTAAAGGTATAGCCTTCTTCCTCTCGTAATTTGTGAAGTTTTGATGAAAATTTCATGGAAAATGGTTGAGAATCGAGCGTGAAAAGGGCGATTGTAGGTTTACCTAGTTTCCGACGCCGGTGAGTTTTTCTGGCCATTGGAGGTAGGGGATGATGCGCGTGGGGGGCGCGTGGACCCGTGCCTATCCCGGCGTGTGGGGGCACGTGACAAGTCCAATAATTATTTTAAAAATACCTTGACGTCCGTGACATCGAGTAGGTCACTTGGTATATTCATATACCCAAATTGAGCATCATATGAGAAGTTATTAAGAATTGTCGGTTAAGTGCTTTAATTAACGTTTTTATAGTTGTTTCACATATAGGTGATACCTATCCCGAGGACGAGCGCATTCAAGGACGTCACGGGGGTTACGACCCTTTGACTTATCAGTGAGTGGGCAGTTATTTTCTGTTATTACCTATATACTACTGAATTTCCCAGAAATCGAATTTAAATAAAAGTATGTTTTTAAAATGCCATGCATGCATATTATGAATTATACGAATTAGTAATTGATGCATGTATATGTGAAATGGTGCTGTGGACGCACATGTGAGTATCGGGTGAGTTTATATTGTTCATATGATTTATTAATGATGTGAATTGTGTTGAGATCTCATAACCTGCACCCTTGGTGTTAGTGCTTATATTATTCACCCCGCACCACACGCTCACCTTGGATCCAAGTAGGTGCATGTCGTACAGACTATAGAGTGGTTCCGACTGTAGGTGATTTTAGATTATTATACAGCTATTGATGAGAGAAGCATTAAAGCGTATTTTTACACCTATCTTATCGTACAGGCTACTTCAGGTAATTCCGATTTATGTGAAGAGTAACGCCGTACAGGTCACTGCGGTGACTCTGGCTGGATGGGATATTGAGCTTTAGAATTAACCGTACAGGACCAACTGCAGGGTCTCCGGTTGATTCATTATTTCACCTGTTATATTGATGCATCCTTATTCTATTATTGATATTTATGCATGACATACTTTCCGAGTTTTGATAAAGAATTGTGATTTGAGTTATATGAAGATTATATGCATATTATGTTATTTTCTGGGAAAGTATACAGGTTTTACAGCGAGGGGTTAGATATGTTATTAATTGAAATGTTTTCGAAAAGCTTTGTTTTACTAACCCACTCAATTTTGTTTTGCGCCCCTCCAGGTTCTAGTTAGCAGCGTTGGTGGCCCACGAGGATTCCCACGACATTCTGACAGACTATATAAATGTAGGACTCACCTTCGGGTGTTGTAATTTAGTTATGTTCCTACTTGACTGCACCTAGGACTTATCCTCTGAATATGTGTGTTTCACACTTAAACTTACTCTAGCATGTTACTTGGTTATTATTGCTAGTATTTGGTTTTTATTTCTTCGTATTTCTCTTATCTATTGCTTCCGCATCGCACTTTTGGTTACGTCACGCCCACGTGACGGCCAGCACGCCTTGATTCTAGGATCGGGGTGTGTCATTTACCTGGAAGGGTATAGTAGTATTTTTCAAAATTTTGGTTGACAAAGAGAGTTCTATTAATGATTAGTATAGATATAGATAGATTAGAGTTACATGCGATGATTGTACAATAAGAAAGTTAGTAATAACATATACTTGTCCATTCGTTTATTGTATATTTCGCTGCTTTAGTTGGGCAAGATTTTGTGCACTAACTTGACGGTGCGTGTTAGCTTGCGCCCATAAGTTATGATGTTCTCTAAGGCTAATTACCAGTTTGTGACTATTTGTTATTATTAACTTTTGTTTACACAAAGTGAAATTCATCAGAAAATCTAGTAATAAATATTACTTGTGGGACCATAGATTTTTTTAGGAAAACTAATGAAAATGGCTTGAAAACTTTGAGTTTTAACAATAAGGACAAAATAAAGGGTAAAGTGAATAGTATCAGGATTGACTTTTTAGTGTAAAAATTGAAGGGAAAATTATAAGATTCTAGAATGGGATTTCAAATAGACTATCATGCATATACAAATCATATTGAATATACGAAAGCAGCGGAAGCATTTATAACATATTATCAAAGCTATAGTCATGCAAATCCCCTTCAAGGTTCATAGGTTTATATATAATGCATCAAAACATTTTAAAGAACCAAGAACAAAGTGAAGGTTAGTCTTATACCTCTTGATCTAGACTTGAGACCAAGGATGGACCACCTCCAAGCCCTTTGCTCCTTGAAATCCTTGAGCCTAGCTTCCCTCCTTGCCTCCTCCACTTTGATAGAATGAGTGCTCATAGGTTCTCTTCAAGTTTCCAAAGTAGGAAACCTCTAAAGATCCTCACCCACTAGTGTAGTGAGAAGGATGAAGGAATAACCAAAAGGGTGTAAGAGATGTTAGTAAAAACCCCCTTTGGTGGCCGGCCTTTGTGTAGTTTTGAGAGCTATTTTTCTTTTGCCTCTTTGTTGTTTTAACACACAAAAACCCTAATGAACAATATCTTATAAAGTTCCTTATATAGACAAAAGAAACCTAGTCAACACTTGACTAAATATCTCACCCTTTCCACCTTAAAGTGGCCGGCCTCTTTGTTGTTTGTTTGGGCTTTGGGCTTTTATTATTTCAAGTCATCCAATGCTTGAATAAAAGCCCAATGGGTTTAGGCCCAATGGGCCCAATTAAACCCGAACGTTTCTTAAGCCCAAAACGATCTTTATCGCTTTTATGATTTCTTTAGACTTTCTAAATTAATCACAACAATTAATTAATCCAATTAATTATTTCCATCATCCATTAGTTACTCACTACAATAGTGTTGTGGCGAACAATCTTTTAGGTTCTAATTAGCAAGACAGTGAGGTGATTGGCATCAATCCAATTGCTTATATTTAATTCAATCACTTAGTGAATTAAAACTTCATTTTAATTCACCTTTCTTCTTTGACGACTACATTTAATCATCTAGAAGAACTCACAAGCTATGAGTGACATCTAACCATATGTCATAGCTACCCAAGCTAATGTAGAAGTTTATTCGAAGAACCTAGTCAGTTGGAATTATAATGTAATTCAATCCTTCTCTAATACAATACTCTCAATCACATCATTAGGGTATGGATATATCATGTCAAACCCCTAATGTGATTATTCCTTCTTATATGATCCAATTGAGTCGTATAGGAACGCTTTCCTTTATTACGCTCGATACTTCGACCGAAGATTCCCGAATCATATCTTAGAGTATTCTTCCTCTCTTATCGAGGATTAGAGATTCCTTGTTGCGCATACACTTGCCTTCATGACTAAGTGGCTTAACCTCAACTATGCCGTTGACATTCTGATAGAGTGACGTTGACATAATCAAAGATTAAGTACTTAACCACAAGACAACGACAATGCCTCAGGTCAAAGGACTACTTACATTATTCCAACCATTAGAGTTACTTGCTTGACATGTGAGTAGACCTCCATGCAAGTACTCTCTTTCGATTGTGTTCAGTGAACTCATTCCCTTAATGAGCACCTACATACTTGTCTTAGTGTCACAACACGAATGGGATGAGACTTTCCATCTTTCCAATTGAAGCGGACACAGTATGTACCGGTCTAAGCATTGTCAGTATCCCTCCGACAATCCAACGACCAGGAACCTTTTGGACATAATGGTTATGTGAAGAAGGTCTCTGTAGTCTAACTTCATTAGATTACTTCTTCAATCGATCCATTGTCCATGGATTCACTATTCAGGACATATATCGTTTATTGAGATAGTCCTGAAAGATTTCTTCCAAAGATTGACTTTCAGGGCATATTTCCAACAAAAATGTGGTTTTTCGTTAAAGTGAACAGTATCGGGAGCTTTTCGTTAAAATTCCCTTTTTTTTCGCCAGAGTGCGCGGATTGGAATACTAATGCCTCAGAAGTTTGGTCAATGACTCAATGGCTCCGAATCAGATTAAGCTGTCTAAACGGACTAACGGTGCCACCACACATTGTTTGGCTCTATAATGGTTGGCAAGGCATGCAGGCTTTGTCGAGATCGACCATACTTGTTCTGCAAGACAAGGAGTCTGATTCAACTGGGGATTAGAGCCCAACAAGGTGTTGGTCTTTGGGGTTGACAAGGAGTCTTGATTTAGTTTTTTGGTTTCCTATATTCTTGGAGATTCCTACAATCTAAGGATTAACATGCATCACAAGTAACCACAATCCTAAAAGGAAGCAATATCTTATGCTATATACACTTTGGGATTCTCTCTATTTAATACGGATTCTCTCTCTGTAATCGTAATCTTTGTGCTGAAATATAATGGCAAGTGGAAAATCTGTGTAGACTTCATGGAATTAAACAAGGAATGCCTCAAGGATCTTTATCCTTTACCCCAAGTAGACTTGTTTATCGATTCCACAATGAGGCACGAGTTGCTAAGCTTCATGAAAGCATATATCGGATATAACTAAATCAAGATGTACGAGCCGAACATGAAAAAAAAATCATTGGTCATTGATATAGGTATGTGTCACGCCCCGAACACGAGGTCGGTGAAAAATATTATCCCCACGCCCGGGGCGAGAGTAAAAGTAAAATAAAACGAAAAAACTAAACTTCTCTTATTCAAATAATCCGAAAATCCTTACAAGGTGCACAAAAATAAAATAAAACTCTTAAATCCCTTGTCTAACACAATCTCAGCTTGTCTATCACCTGCCTTGCAAAAAATTATGTCATTTCATCTTTCACATGTATCACATTATATGTTCAATGAATAGTATTTCACAAGTACACCCAAGAGAAGCATTTATCCAATTAGCATCAAATCACATTAATCAACCAATAACATGAATAATAATACAGCATTCCACAAAATTTAATATGATCTATCTCCATAAAGGTCTGTCGTATTTCCCTTAACTGGATTCCAAAGCAAGCAATCACGTACCAATCACATTGAACATTTTGTAATGACCCGACCCGGAGTTGGTGGAAAAAAAAAAACCTCACGCCTGGTGCGCGAACTAAAAAAAAAAGAATAAAATAAAAGGAAATTGAAACGGGATGAAAATAAATTAAATTCCTCTTATAATAACTCGGATGAATTTTAAGGTAATATACATGTTGGGCCAATGAGTGAGTGCCACATGGTATCCAATGAGTGGCTACAGAAAATTTTTGTTGGGTGGGCTAGCTAAAATTATTAGCATGTAATCATATGATATTTTTTTTTGCCTACAAACATTATATAATAATCTACATAAAGTAAGAACATGAAGTACTAATCCAAATGAGTTTATTAATTACATTCCAACTAATTTTTACACAAATAAAACATGCATTAAAAAAAGCAATAGAAAGAGAACACATATGATCACTTTTGTTGATAACAAGTACCCAAAAGAAAAAACGGTTAGGGGATACCAATTCAAGTTGTGTCGTAGATATTTGTAATGGAATTGAAATATTTTGCTATTATCAGAATTGATATTGTTGTCGAGCCCTTTTTATTAGTAACAAATACAAGAACCATGAAACATGGACCATTCCCAAAATCTTTAACCCTAATAGACAAATTCAAGGACTAAAAAAACAAATTAACCTAACAATTGAATCAAGAAATAAGTTAAATGAAGAGATGAAGAACATACCTAGTGTTGAATTTTATTAGAAAATAATTTGATGGTGATTCCGTTGACCCTAAAAACTACCAAGCCTACGTGGTGCGCAGGCCGAGTAATCTATAAGCTAACTACATCCTTCGGGTGAATGCGGGGCGTGCCAACTTGTCGGTCGAGCTCGGCCGAGGAGTAAAATTTGTTGATGTTGCGTTGGGTGTGCTGCTAACTTCTTGATCTTACGATTGTGGCCGAGGAAGGAACACGTCTCGGCCTTCGGGTTCTAGAGCCTGAAGACAAGGTTGCTAACTTAGCGAAGTTCAATATCCAATTCGGCTTCCAATGTGCCGAATGTAGTAACTCGTAACACCTCACTTCGCCGAGAAGGCTGATGAGATGACCTCGACCAATAAGGATTCAGAAATCCTTCTCAACCGAGACTTGGATAGGTAATCAACCGTCCTCGCCGCAGTGCTGTTGATGCCAATGGAAGATGCTTCGAGATCGGTTGATTCTACGGTGACAGAGCTATCTATGCCGACTTAAGATATCACCGGTTGCTTTCACAGTGCTGTTGATGCCAACGGAAGATGTGTTAGCGAAAAGAGAAAATAAAAATCTCAAAGTTGTTAAGAGAGTTTGCGCAGGGCAGTTGTGTGTTGAATTGGAGGTCCATTTTCCCTTACCATTGCGTCTGTATTTATAGCCAAGTTTCCTTGACCGCCAATCCAAAAGAGTCCTTTTCCGAATATACTCCAAAACAATACCAAAACAACTGATATTATCTTCTAATATATTTCGGCAGAAATCTTCTTAGTCTCTTTATGCCCGTAGTCTTCTATCAGATGAGCAACATGTGTCCCTTTGAAACCCTTTCACACGGCAAGCATATCATCAATTCTTATGACTTTGCTTTTAATCTGACAATACCATCACCATGCTCTAAAAAGCCCATGTTTTCCTTCCAAAAAACCCATGCTGCCAGACTGTCACCTAGTCTAACTAGAACTCTATTTCCACCACATTGATCCAGGTGTATCCATGCACGCAAAATAAGATGGAATATAATCCCAAAAAACACATTTACGTGGCCAAAACCAAAAGGTATATACCATTTGTGCTTTTCATGATAATCATCTCATCCTGCATACATATTTATCTGCTGTCGTGCTTTATGCATATCCCCGTATTCCATCATTATTCAAATCAATTGGGATTTAGACAAATATCAGGTTTAAATAATTCAATATATTACTAAGAGATAATATCATGATTAAAATCACAATATTATTTCTTAATAATAATAATTGAAAATTATCTCAACCACTTCATCATCCCACGGTTTAAAAATGGTACTCATCTAACGGCCTCGACTACACGGGCCGATAGTGTAAATTTGAGTCCAAACAGATTCATAGTTTTTCTTTTCTTGGGAAAGCAACGCAGCTTTGGGGAATAGGGTAGAGGGTTTTTTTTTTTTTTTTTTTTTTGAACAAATAGGGTAAAAAGCATGGGGAGTAGGAGAAACCTAATTATGTATTAATTTACTATTTTTAACTTTTAGCCTAAAAATAATAAAATTATATATAAGGTAATAAAAGTATTATTTGACAAAAAAAAAGAAAGTATTATTTATAAATTAAGAAACACATTAACTATTAGTTTTGGCAGGATTTGGATGGGCTATTATACCTACAATAAGCAACAACAAGCTCATATATAAACTATTATAGCTGCAGTTTGTTAAAATCCTCTCTAGGCTACAACCCACTATAGCCGTGGGTGTAGCTCCACCAGTGGCTAGCTTGCCACGTGACAGCAGCTGGAGTTAGACAGCAAGGGGGCGTGAGTATGTGTCTCTATCATGTTATACCTTTTAGACTTAAGAATGTAGAGGCAACCTATCAAAGGATGATGAATCGAATCTTCAAGGAGAAGATCGGAAAGATGATATAAGTATACATCGACAACTAAAAGAAAGGTGAATAATAAGCACCTCATTCATCCGCAAGAATCTTTTGACGGGGTGTGCTATCCACACACCTTATTTTACTTCTCACATACCTCTTGATAATTTATATCCGTTGATCTTCTTCAATTCATTCGATCCGACAATTGAAAATTAAAAAAGTGTGTGAGAAGTAAAATGGTGTGTGTGGATATCACACCCCTCTTTTGACCTGCCCCAGAAATGCAACATCAAGCTTAATCTGAAAAAAATGCACCTTAAGAGTAGCATCAATAAAATTTTTTAGGTTACCTGGTTACCAAGCGCAGAATCAAGGCTATTATGGAGTTGAAGTCCCTCAGACAGTGAAGGAGATTTAAAGTTTAATTGGAAATCAGTTGTTCTAAGTCGATTTCTTTCAATGTAACGGACAAGTGCAAGTCATTCTTCAATGCCATCAAGAAGTATAAAGGTCTACTCTGGACCAACGAATGTGCATGCATAGGCCTTCACGAAATTGAAGGAGTGCCTGTCTAATCCACCACTGTTGTCCGAGCCAATTGTTATGCCAAAAATTGGTATGTTTTAAATTTATACTTGCAAGCGTACGAATCTATTGAAATATAGAGGAGTGTAAGTACAAGGTTGAATTCACAGAGATTTTATGAAAATGATGAAACACTAATCAACTCCGCCTATGTCTTACATGGCCGGTCCCAAGCCCGGATAAAGGAGGAGGGGGAGGGCGTCAGGTAGTCGACAGCCGGCACTCCATGATCACGTCGAATCCTTATGAAAATGAATCCAGAACAAAATCGCGCTAAAGCTAGGGCGTCACCCGTAAGTGGCGCGCTGTGTGGCCTGAGCACAGTGATAAGTGAGCAAGGGTCGCTGTATCTCCATCGGCACCCGGATGCAGTGTTAAATGAGCAAGGGGGCCATAGAAACTTCTTTTCGAACGACTCCACTCAAAGTTGTTTGGGAGCATATGCTCCTATCAACTTTACCCGGGACACACAAAAGAAGTACTTTGATCCTATTAGACGGGGGAGGGTGAAGAAGCTAGGACAGAAGGGTAGAGTTCAAGAGAGCAAAATGCGTTTAGGAACGTGGAATATAGGAACCTTAACGGGAAAATCTATGGAAGTAGTGGAAGTTATGGTGAGGAGAAGGATAAATATTATGTGCCTACAAGAAACTAAGTGGGTTGGTAGTAAGGCAAAGGATCTAGAAAACTCAGGGTTTAAACTTTGGTATTCGGGCACAAATAGAACGAGAAACGGTGTTGGCATCATCGTGGACAAGACCTTGGTACAAGATGTTGTAGATGTCAAGAGGGTAGGAGATAGAATCATGGCAATCAAGATTGTAATAGGACAAGAACTTATCAATGTGATTAGTGCGTACGCACCTCAAGTAGGGTTGGATACGAGTTCGAAGGAGAAATTTTGGGAAGATCTTGGAGACTTGGTGCAAGGAATTGCTCAGACGGAGAAGTTATTTATAGGAGGAGATTTAAATGGACACGTGGGCAGGGAGACAGGCAACTATGGAGGTTTTCATGGTGGCCATGGTTTTGGGGAGAGAAACGAGGATGGGGAAGCTATCTTGGATTTTGCAATGGCATATGATCTCTTCTTAGCCAACACCTTCTTTAAGAAGAGAGAAGAACATGTGATCACCTACAAGAGTGGGTCGTCAAAAACACAAATAGATTTTCTTCTAATGAGGAAAGGGGATCGTATAACTTGTAAGGATTGCAAAGTTATACCAGGAGAGAGCGTGGCTAATCAACATCGCTTGTTGGTGATGGATGTACATATCAAAAGAGTAAGACAAAAGAACAAGACTTGGAAGTGCCCAAGGACTAGATGGTGGAATCTAAAAGAAGAAAAACAAGCCATTTTCAAAGAGAAGGTAATCACCCAATGTGTGTGGGATAGAGAGGGGGAAGCTAGCCAAATGTGGGATTCCATGGCTAGTTGTATCCGAAAAGTAGCAAAAGAGGTATTAGGAGAGTCCAAGGGCTTTGCCCCACACCAAAAGGAATCTTGGTGGTGGAATGAGGAGGTACAAACAAAGGTGAAGGCTAAGAAGGAATGTTGTAAAGCCTTATACAAGGAGAGGACTGATGAAAATGGTGAAAGGTATAGAAAAGCGAAGCAAGAGGCGAAGAAAGCTGTCAGAGAAGCTAAGTTAGCGGCTTACGACGATATGTATAAACGACTAGATACCAAAGAAGGAGAGTTGGATATCTATAAACTATCTAGAGCAAGGGAAAAGAAGACAAGGGACCTAAACCAAGTGAGGTGCATCAAGGATGAGGATGGAAAGGTTCTTGCTACAGAGAACGCGGTTAAAGACAGATGGAGAGGTTATTTTCATAATCTTTTCAATGAAGGACATGAAGTGAGTGCTTCTTTAGGGGAGTTGAGTAACTCAGAAGAGTGTAGAAACTACTCTTTTTATCGTCGAATCCGGAAGGAAGAAGTGGTTGTAGCTTTGAAGAAGATGAAGCATAAAAAAGCAATAGGCCCAGACGATATACCAATCGAAGTGTGGAAACTTTTGGGAGAGACAGGTATAACATGGCTCACTGACCTTTTCAATAGGATTTTGAAAACGAAGAAGATGCCAAATGAGTGGCGAATGAGCACTTTGGTGCCTATCTACAAGAATAAGGGCGACGTACAAAATTGCATGAACTATAGGGGTATTAAGCTAATGAGTCATACAATGAAGCTCTGGGAGAGAGTCATTGAGCATAGATTGAGGCAAGAGACACGGGTTTCGGACAACCAATTCGGGTTCATGCCAGGGCGCTCAACCATGGAGGCAATCTATCTCTTACGAAGATTGATGGAAAGATATAGAGATGGGAAAAAGGATTTACACATGGTCTTTATAGATTTGGAAAAAGCGTATGATAGGGTCCCAAGAGACATTCTTTGGAGGATTTTAGAGAAGAAAGGAGTACGAGTAGCATATATCCAAGCTATAAAGGATATGTATGAAGGAGCAAAGACTGCCGTAAGAACTCATGAAGGACAAACCGAAAGCTTTCCCATAACTGTAGGATTACATCAAGGCTCATCCTTAAGTCCTTACCTTTTTGCGTTGGTAATGGATGAGTTAACACGACATATTCAAGATGATATTCCTTGGTGTATGCTTTTCGCAGACGATATAGTGTTGATAGATGAAACTCAGGAAGGGGTAAATGCAAAGCTTAACCTTTGGAGAGAAGTGTTGGAATCTAAAGGTCTTCGCCTAAGCCGATCAAAGACAGAATATATGGAGTGCAAGTTCAGTGCAAATGGAGGCCAAAACGAGTTAGGGGTGAGGATCGGAGATCAAGAAATACCAAAGAGCGACCGTTTTCGTTACCTAGGATCTATCTTGCAAAAGAACGGAGAATTAGATGGAGATCTCAACCATAGAATACAAGCTGGATGGATGAAGTGGAAGAGTGCATCCGGCGTGTTGTGTGACCGCCGTATGCCACTGAAGCTCAAGGGAAAATTTTATAGGACGGCAATAAGGCCGGCGATGCTGTATGGCACAGAATGTTGGGCGGTGAAACATCAACACGTACACAAAATGGGTGTAGCGGAGATGAGGATGCTTCGTTGGATGTGTGGGCACACGAGAAAGGATAAGATTAGGAATGAGGATATCCGGGGTAAAGTAGGAGTAGCCGAAATTGAAGGAAAGATGAGAGAAAATCGGTTACGGTGGTTTGGACATGTGCAAAGAAGACCTACTGACGTTCCGATTAGAAGATGCGACTATGGGACAGAGGTTCAGGGCCGAAGGGGTAGAGGAAGACCTAGGAAAACTTTGGAAGAGACTCTAAGAAAAGACTTAGAGTACTTGGATCTAACGAAGGACATGACACAGGATCGAGCACAATGGCGTTCTAAGATTCATATAGCCGATCCCACTCAGTGACTTGGATTTTCCAAGTCTCCAACCGAGAAGTTTTCCTCACTCGGGAAATTAAGGGAACACTACCCCAACCTACATGCTCCACTCAGAAAGCTTCAACATACAAGCTTTAACAAAAGAAAATTCAAAGAACTTAGCGAAGAAGGCTTTGGTGTATTTAACACAATACGTTGAAATGAATGAAAGCTTATTTATTGATATCCCCGATAAGCTACAAATATGTACATATACATGAGTCAAAATAAGCACACAAGAGGGAGCCTTCACAAAGGTTGCTTAGGAGAAGTCTCAGCAGTCGGTAGAGCCCCAGAAAGAGAAGGCACCGGAGGGGGATCATTTGGAGCCTCAGTACTGGACAGAACCCTAGAAGGAGGAGGCATCAGAGGTTGATCATTTGGAGCTTCATTACGCGGTACAGCCCCAGAAGACGAAGGCAATAAATGCCTTTGGAACAAACCCACAAATCTCTGATGATCAAGTAAAACCTGACCATCAGTTTTCTTCATCTGGTCAAGCTTCCTCTTCATGTTTGTAGCATAGTCATGTGCGAGCCGGTGCAACTGTTTATTCTCATGCTTGAGCCCTCTAATCTCCTGTTTGAGACTCATCACTTCAGCCGCCAATGATTCAACTTGGCGGGTTCGAGCAAATAGGCGTTGGGCCATATTAGACACAGAACCTGCACACTGAACACTGAGAGCCAGCGAATCCTTAACAGCTAACTCATCAGACCGTTTGGAAAGTAGTCTGTTATCTTTGGGAGTGAGAAGGTTCCTGGCCACCACCGCAGCGGTCATATCATTCTTCATCACGGAATCCCCAACGGTAAGAGGACCAGTAGGGGAGACGAAGGATGGGCGCCATATGTTGTCTGGAGAAGGCGGGGCTGCCTCTTCAACAAGGTTCAAGTCAAAACGACGGTCGGAGGGGCCAGACATTTTCAAAGGTGTTGAAGAGAGAAGAGGTCGGACAAATCAAGATCTTAGAAGTGCAAGAATGAAGCTTCTACTGGTGGAGATTCAAGTGTGCTTTGGAACTTAATGCCAGCCCCTATAAAAATCTGCACTCGACGAAGCTTCAGAAATCGAAGAGGCGCCTGCTCAGAAATCGAAGAGGCGTTTGCTTTCTCAAAAGCTGGGCTGCTTAGAGATCACGAGGGTTGATCTCAGAAATCGAAGAGGCGTTTGCTTTCTCAAAAGTTGGGCTGCTCAAATACCACGAAGGCCGATCTCAAAAATCGAAGAGGCGCTCGCTTTCTCAAAAGCTGGGCTCCCCAGAGACCACGAGGGCCGATCTTAGAAATCGAAGAGGCACCTACTTTTCCAGCCTTTTCCAGCCTTGTCAGCACCTGTCACACGCACACTCAGTTTTGCGGAAATTATGGGCATTCTGTCAAAGACTTCTGGGGAAGTAGAAAACACATGAATCTTACTGTTCAATCACCCACTTCCCATACGCAACAATAGCTCATGGGTACCACAAATAACTTTGCCAAAATTCTCTGCCAAAGTTGAGCACGTGAAGCTTGCAGCTCCCACTACATCGCTCTGACCAAGAAGGGTAAAAGAATAGCAAAGAAACAGCACTAACAAAGTTTAGACCCATAAATTTTGACGGTCTAGCTACCATATTATTACCCACAAGGGTAAAGGAACAGTACCACTGCTGGATAATTGGAAAGTCCCTGTGTGTCAACCTCTGTGCTTCGTGGCAAGGTAGACTAGCAAACATGCCCAACCTTTACTCACATTCGAGAAAACACTCCCAATAAGATTGCTTGCTCCAAAATCGAAGAGGCACCGTCCTCCGAATCTCGAGAGCCAGACTCCCAACATGACTACTTTCTTAAAAATCGAAGAGAGGGTAAAGGAACAGTACCATTGCTGGATAATTGGAAAGTCCCTGTGTGTCAACCTTTGTGCTTCGTGGCAAGGTAGACTAGCAAACATGCCCAACCTTTACTCACATTCGAGAAAACACTCCCAACAAGATTGCTTGCTCCAAAATCGAAGAGGCACCGCCCTCCGAATCTCGAGAGCCAGACTCCCAACATGATTACTTTCTCAAAAATCGATGAGACACTGCTCCCCGAATCTCGAGAGCCAGACCCCCAGTATGATTGCTTTCTCAAAAATCGATGAGGCATCGTTCTCCGAATCAATCGAAGAGGCGCTCGCTTTCTCAAAAGCTGGGCTGCTCAGAGACCACGAGGGCCGATCTCAGAAATCGAAGAGGCACCTACTTTTCTAGCCTTGTCAGCACCTGTCACACGCACACTCAGCTTTGCAGAAATTATGGGCATTCTGTCGAAGACTTCTGGTGAAGTAGAAAGCACATGAATCTTACTGTTCAATCACCCACTTCCCACACGCAACAATAGCTCATGGGTACCACAAATAACTTTGCCAAAGTTCTCTGCCAAAGTTGAGCACGTGAAGCTTGCAGCTCCCACTACATCGCTCTGACCAAGAAAGGTAAAAGAATAGCAAAGAAACAGCACTAACAAAAGTTTAGACACATAAATTTTGAAGGTCTAGCTACCATATTATTACCCACAACTGTAAAGGAACAGTACCACTGCTGGATAATTGGAAAGTCCCTGTGTGTCAACCTCTGTGCTTCGTGGCAAGGTAGACTAGCAAACATGCCCAACCTTTACTCACATTCGAGAAAACACTCCCAATAAGATTGCTTGCTCCAAAATCGAAGAGGCACTGTCCTCCGAATCTCGAGAGCCAGACTCCCAACATGACTACTTTCTCAAAATCGAAGAGAGGGTAAAGGAACAGTACCATTGCTGGATAATTGGAAAGTCCCTGTGTGTCAACCTTTGTGCTTCGTGGCAAGGTAGACTAGCAAACATGCCCAACCTTTACTCACATTCGAGACAACACTCCCAACAAGATTGCTTGCTCCAAAATCGAAGAGGCACCGTCCTCCGAATCTCGAGAGCCAGACTCCCAACATGATTACTTCCTCAAAAATCGAAGAGACACTGCTATCCGAATCTCGAGAGTCATACCCCCATCATGATTGCTTTCTCAAAAATCGAAGAGGCATCGTTCTCCGAATCTCGAGAGCCAGATACCACAGACCACTTTTTCAAAGTGCTCTGACAGAGTTAAAACATGTGAAACTGGCAGCTCCCACTACCGTGCTATGACCAAGCAGGGTAAAGGAATAGCATTACTACTTGTTGTTAGGGAGACTCCTATATATGTCGACCTCCATCCCCAACGGACAGGCAGACCTGCAAAAATGCTCAACCCTTCATCATATCTGAGAGGGCACTCCCAACGAAGCCTTTCGAAATATTCAGCTTTCTTTCCCCCCGATAATACCTCTGCAAACAAGCTATACTAGAGCAAGAATATCTCATATCATCAGGGTTAAAAGCAAGAGTATCCCATATCATGCTTTTTCCCTGTCTTTTCTTTTGGCCTTGTTTTTACCTGCAAGACAAGGAGAAAGAGAGCAATCAGTCAGCACTTGGAATCAAGCTTCCAGCCAGGAACTGACTGCCTGGAACCCCTTACCTGATTACTTACCTGGCATTGCTCTCGAGTACTCATCTTCAACATCTTATGTTTCCAGGGAAGATTCCGCATCTGCTTGAGGAACAGATAGGGCAAGTGCGAAGGATACAAGGAAGCATGTGGAGACAAGCGTAACAGCACACGTGCCGATACATTCATTACTCTGTCAAAAGCAAAAGTATCCCATATCAGCAGGGTGGAACGTACTCTAGATTTGATGGACTTGTTTTGACCCTCAAATTCTTCAGTCGGCCTTATACTCTGGAGGAAACCAGAAAACCCTCCAGCTCAGTTCAAGAATAAGCCTGTGGAAAGTTACTTCTTCAAAAGCAAAAGTATCTCATATCATCTCTTCTCATTTTTCTTCTCTTTATCCTTCATGCTGCTGCAAGATGGGGAGAAGGTGAACAATCAGTCGGAGCTCTGATTGTTTACCTTGTCTGTCACCTCTTTCAGCAGACCCCCTAGCTCGGCGACTTGGGGGACTCCTACTACATGGTTTGTATCGCGCTTGACCAAGCCTGAAACTACAAGTAAGCTTCAAGTGAAATTGATACATTACCTTGTGCATCTCCACCAGTTAAAGATACCACCCCTGGATGGAGGAAGAGTACTTCCAGAGAAGATGCCACATCTACCTATGAGACAGATAAGGCAAGTCAAGACGACACCACACTCCGATACTTAGAAGTTTCGTGATTACGAGATCATTCTCCCACAATATTTCCTAATGTCATTTGTACTAAATCATTCACTTGTACTCACTAAATGAGAGCTTGAACCTATGTACTTGTGTAAACCCTTCACAATTAATGAGAACTCTTCTATTCCGTGGACGTAGCCAATCTGGGTGAACCACGTACATCTTGTGTTTGCTTTCCTATCTCTATCCATTTATATACTTATCCACACTAATGACCGGAGCAATCTAGCGAAGATCACAAAAAGCGATCGTTTTCGCTACCTAGGATCTATCTTGCAAGAGAACGGAGAATTAGATGGAGATCTCAACCATAGAATACGAGCTGGATGGAAAGAGTGCATCCGGCGTGTTGTGTGACCGTCGTAGGCCACTGAAGCTCAAGGGAAAATTTTATAGGACGGCAATAAGGCTAGCGATGTTGTATGGCACAAAATGTTGGGTGGTGAAGCATCAACACGTACACAAAATGGGTGTAGCGGAGATGAGGATGCTTCGTGGGATGTGTGGGCACACGAGAAAGGATAAGATTGGGAATGAGGATATCCGAGGTAAAGTAGGAGTAGCCGAAATTGTAGGAAATATGAGAGAAAATCGGCTCCGGTGATTTTGAACATGTGCAAAGAAGGCCGACTGACGCTCCGGTTCGAAGATGTGACTACGGGACAGAGGTTCAGGGCCGAAGGGGTAGAGGAAGACCTAGGACAACTTTGGAAGAGACTCTAAGAAAAGACTTAGAGTACTTGGATCTAACGGAGGACATGACACAAAACCGAGCGCAATGGCGTTCTAGGATTCATATAGCCGACCCCACTTAGTGGGAAAAGGCTTTGTTGTTGTTGTTGTTGTTGTGATGAAACACTAATCAAACCCGAATTATAATTTATTGAAATCAGATTCCACTCCTATTAATCCATAAATTCCTAATTATTTATCTAACAATTCCCAACTCACTAAGTAGCATTAAACATAGTTAAATTCTTCTTCGCTTAAAGGTATGAATTCGAAGCATCACATGTAAACTAATCATTGAACTGCATAAGACCAAAGCATGCCAACCATCGTATGTGAAGAATAATGTTTGAATGACTCATGATCAAAGTAATTCATAGTTAAGAACTACAAAATCAAGCATGGTTCAATGAAGTTTGGCTTCAAAACTATCAAGAATGCATGACATTAAAGATGAAAAGAACAAAAACTTCCTTTCACCATTTGAAGCAAGAATCATAGGCATTAAGATTATTAAGGGAATTGAACAGATAAAAAAAGAAGATGGTTGTTTCCTCCTTAGGTTAAGGAGTTTAGCCACTCATAGTCACAAAATACATAAACTAAAGTGTTTGAAAGACACGGAAAGAGAGATAAAACAAGGGGCAAATTGAAACTATAGAATGACTTTCCTCCCATTTTATGCAAGGTTCTAAAAAACGCTAGGCGCTAGTCGGGCGGCGGGCTAGGCTAGGCGGGGTCTAGGCGGGCGCCTAGGCGGCCTAGGCGGATTTAGTTAAATTTCTTGTATATCTTGTAAATAAGTGCATATTGACACTTACATAAAATTATACTTGTATGAAATTCATGAATAAGATAATAAAAGAATGATAAAATACAAAATGAGTATCTAACAAGTCCAAAATTTAAAAAAACATTAAGCATATATGTCATATAACTTAAGACATTTTGAATGATTATATCTAATTTTTAAAAAGTAAAAGTAAAAATCCTACGTAGTGAGTTGGGTGGTTCATAATAAAGAGAAAATTTTGATGTTAATATGGGTGGTTCATAATAATTTACAAAATATTTTTTAGAGATCATATTAATTTATGTTGAATTTAAAGAGAAATAAATGTGTCAAATATGTGGATGTGGAAAGGGCACCCTAGGACGCATAAAGATGGGACTCTGTCACTCTGCACCAATACTTGATGGTAATGGCAATTACAGCCTGACACTCCCATGATTTTTTAATGGAAAAATCAATATGAGGACTGACAGCCTATGACTTTTTACAAAAAGCAAGTAATTTGATGCTAGTTGTCCAAATTTGATTGGAGAGAAACTAAGAAAAAAATTAAATAAGAAAAGTATGTGGAGTGGTCAGAAAGAAAGAGAGAGAAAGTCATCGTCTTCGTCTCCTCTTCGCCAAACCGAGAACCAGAAACTGAAACCCAGAAAAGCAAGAATGCAGCTGATTTGCATTCTTGAAAAAACTTAACAAAACTGAAATTCCTGGACCGCCTAGGCCACTCAGTCGCCCGCCTAGGCCGCCCAAGGGCCACCCAGGCCGTCTCGGCGGCCGCCTAATCCCTGTCCCGATTTTGCTCCCGATTATGAGTTAATCGCCACGGCCGGCCACCGCCCAGCGCCTAGGCGGCCGCCTAGGCCGATTTTTAGATCATTGATTTTATGTAGCTCCTTTCTATTATAAAAGAGCTGGAAGTCCAAGTCTTGCAATTATCTAGCAGCTACAACTTACTTGTAGTGGGTGAATTTTTTCCTCATTTTCTTGTAGTGGTGATTTTTTTCCTCATTTTCTTTTACTTCCATCACTTCTTGTCTTCATGAATTCCTCCTTTTACCATTTGGTTAACAATCAATACATGATTATTACTCCCCCTCGTCGCTCTAAACTCTTCTTTCATTCACAGAGGCTAGAAATCCAACTTATGCATTTATTGGGCAGCTGCTACAGTTTCCTCAAAACATGCTTCGATGCTTCAATGCTTTGAGCACACAGAATGCTACAGTGAATTGATTATCCCCAAATTTGGATTTGTTACATTAGACACATTTGGAGAAACTTTCATGAAAAATTCGTCTTCATTTGAGCAGTTTAAGTTGACGTTTTGAGCTCTATAATCTGATTCAAGATCATGAGCTATGAAATCTGGATATCTGTCGGTGTGGGATGCACTGGGAATGTTACAGAGCTTAGACTGATGCTAATTTTGGATATGTTGGAGTAAAAAATTTGATTAAGTGTTGAAAAGAAGACTTACAACATAGTGATTTTGGTAGCAGTTCCGAGTCAACTTGTATGTGCTCGAAACGGCACGACTTAAATTTAACGGAGTAATAGCCACACAAATCCCAGCTTGAGCATTTTCCAGGTTGTTGAGTCCGCTAGCATTGGCATAAAATGCTTGTTCTTTTCATGTGGGCTAACAACAGTGGAGGAGGCGCAGAAGAAAGCCCCTTCAAAATACTTGCCGTTGTGGACGAAGAAATGGCTAGAGTAGAATGCGGTCTAGAGATTGTTACCTTCACCGGAGTTAGCATTTTGTTGTTGTTGTTGTTGCTCTTGTTGTTGTTGTTGTTGTTGGTATTGATATTGTTGCTGCTCCACCACTTATTCTCTTCTCACCTCCGCTTTCACAACAGAGTTATCTGGGATCTCAATAAAACTTCGTCGTTCACTTACCGACGTTTCTCTCTTCTTTTCTCTCAACTCTTTCTTCTCGACTTGGGTGTTTGACGTCATTGCCTCTAGGGCCTTAACCTCAATCAGAGTAGTCCCTCCAGCACTAGAGGCCTCGTCAACTTTACTCTTAGAAGTTTTTGATCCCCCCTTCATTGGTAGACTTCCTATTGAGCGGAACTATCTCTAAACTTCCTTAGAGCGGCTTCGTTGGACTTCTTGCCCTTCCGTTTCTTCTTGGACTCATTGGGCTCTTCAACAATATGCTCTTCTTTCTTCGCGTCCACTTCATCGATCCAGAGTTGCTCTGGAATAGGAATCTCAAAGCAATGTCTAACGATGGCGTCTCTTCCATTGGCGTCATTTCACTCCGAAACGATAAGCCATCTCCAATCACAGTGCTCTACTAGAATTATCTTGAAGGTCTGTTAATGAGGTGAGGGCGGCAAGGTCCGAAGTACCTGATGTCATTGTTGAACTTCAAATATATAAACGAAGTTGTTGGATATTTATCAATAATCAATACCATTCATATATATAAATAAATTCGAATATGCTAACAAACAATAAATTACAACTGAATATATTAACAGAGCATGAAGAAACGAAAACAATATTAAGCAGATAAAAACAGTGATTGAGGCTTGCAATAGAATTCCACCCCTACTCAGTGCTTGTAATTTGATGGACGTCTACTTTACTAAGATTCAACGATCAAACCAGGATTCTAGCATTGAAACCTTGGCTTCTGGCGAATATCTTTGTGGTTATCTCAACAAGAAGGTTTTGGGATTTTAGAAGGAGAATCCATTTTTTCTATGTTCTAAATGCCATGTAGATGAATGTATATATAATGCACATATGACTATTCACTACAGGTATGACTATGGGATGCAACTTTTGGAAGGCATCTGCTTAGAGGTGTGCTTTGCTTTTTGGCGTTCTTTCATCGTCTCAGACTCCATTCAAAAGGATGAGTGTGTTGATTTAAATATTTTTTTTTAATTAAATCTGAATTTATTTACAAAAGGGTTTATATCATAAATGGTCCTTAAAATTGACCATACCATCAAGATGGTTCCTGAAATTGAAAATTGATCAATGTAGTCCCTGAAAATAAGTGTTGCAAATCAATGTGGTCATTTAGTCACAGTTTAAAAAAAAAAATGCTATGTGTTGATGTAGCACATAAATGAGGCCTACTAGATGCAAGACTTTTTATCATAAATGGCCCCTGAAATTAACTCACACCATCAAGATGGTCCCTAAAATTGAAAAATGATCTCTGTAGTTCTTGAAAATAGATGTCGCAAATCAATGTGGTCATTCCCTCACAATTCTATCAAACATTCTATTATGTGCTGATGTGGGTTTAATATTTAATTAAAAAAGTTGTCAAAACACCTTTTTGCACAATGAGATTATCTCTAGCCAAAGCTCGCCATTCTCAACGTCACCAAGATCACTGGGAGAATGCCCACCAAGCTCTCCATGATTAAGGTTGTGAGGCTGTTAATCACTCAAATTTTAACAATGGAGTCACAAAAGTCGTCACCAATCTAAGCCATAACCAAAGGTTGTCTCAATCCTTGTCGAATTTGATGAAATGGTGTCGAAGGGTGTAAAGATGGGTGTCTTAAGAATTTTTTTTTCTAGAGAAGAAGAGACATCGAAGACTACCACAGATGGAGATAGGGGAGTGCGGGTTGGGATCAGAGGTGATTACGGGACCGAGTTTCTGAGTTAACAACATTTTTAATTAATTATTGAATTATTAGACCTATTTCTAATTTAATTTTTATTTAGTTAGACTTGTGGGTCCATTGATGTGCCACATTAGCACAAAATAAAATTTTGACAGAATTACGATGGAAATACCACATTGATTTGAAACATTTATTTTAGGACTACATCGATCGATTTTCAATTTTAGGGACCATCTTGATGGTGTGGGTCGATTTCAGAGACCATTTGTGAAAAAAAAAACCAATTAAAAACTAATGATTAATTACTGGATTTAATATTATAGCACGAGCCCCAAAGCCCATCTTTTGACAATTAAATATATTTTAATTATATATTTAATTATTACACACTCAAGCCCAAACCCAAGGTTGAAGCCCAATTTTGCTTCCAATTGTCTATCTTTCCCATCACTTTGTATGACGGACAAGATGTTATGAAGTCTGAAACTTCCCAACTTGACCAATGTGGGACAAATGACATGGAGGGAAATTTCATCTCAAAACCTTCATTACCCAACGTTTGAATGCAAATGTAAATGAAAATGTAGATGCTAGGTTGCCTATCAAAATTGAGAGAGAATAGGCATGATATGCATCGGGGGAAGTGTCTTTTGGACTTGAACTTACCCTAGTGAAAACATATCGGGTTTACTTGGTGACCCAGTGGATGTGGAAGATCTTGAATTATTCACCGTAGCAGTAAACTGTGACAATATGCTACACATGTATCATGCCTACCACACATCAATTCGGTTGGTTGTGTACATGTTTGTCCGAATAGATCTCAGTTTTCGTAGGAGCTTTAGAGAATTTAGCCTTTTTTTTGTTTGTTAAACAATAGATTTTGTTATAATAAATGTTAGATTAGCCACCTACGGGGTTCGAACCCATGCCATCATGCAAGTGGCCATTTACCATAGTGAAGAATTTAGCCATTTCAATTCTCACAAATGCAACCCCATTTACTCCTATTACTCATATATAAGTGACATTAATTAAGAATAATATGCCATATTCCTCTTGATAACAAGATATTAATGTCATAAATGCGACCCCATTTGCTCCTATAAATGCAACCCATTTACTCCCAAGCCCCATCTTTTGACAATTAATTATATATTTAATTATCACACACTCAAGCCCAAACCCAAGGTTCAAGCTCAATTTTGCTTCCAATGGTCCATCTTTCCAATCACTTTGTATGATGGACAAGATGTTATAGAGTGTGAAACTTCCCAACTTGATCAATGTGGGACAAATGAGATGGAAGGAATTTTCATCTCAAAAACTCCAGCAAAAGTATCCTGAACTTTAACTCTGGAGACATTGCCTTCCCATTCTCTATCGACTACTAGCACATCCTTCTACCAATCTTTGTTCTGCTTGGGTAGATTGGTAATGTACGTATCCTAATGGAAGCTTCTCCTTGCTTAGAAGAAGTAGTGAGTACATGTGCTTTGTACAGGACCCATAACTCTTCGATTTTAAGCTCCACACCATATCACTTGTTGAGGGGCTCAAAGCAAGTGATACTCTGGTAAGATGCCTGAATAAGGTTATAGAGAGAGTTTGTAACAGACCAAAACCTCTTTGGTGAAGACCGAGATGGAGAACTTGAAGCCCAAATCATGATTCCAAGGATGGATGCTGGTGCATGGCCTATATGGGTTAAATGGATCCGGCAGCGGGGTGAGCATATCTTTGTTGACTTCCCACCTGACATTGTAGTCATTCAACATTTCTAGCCTCACTTGATGAAGGTGTTATAGTCCTCTTGATTGTGAATTCTGATCATCGGCTGCTCGTAGAGAATATGATAATTAGTTGCAGGTGTTGGTTGAACACTAGAAGAGGCAATTTTTTCTCATTGAAAAAATGAAGAAGAAAAAGTTAGAATTTTGAGAAAGGTTGAAGGTTTTTAGAGCTTTTTGCACAAAAGAGTACTTAGAGGATTTGGAGGTAGTGGAGAAAAATGGGAAGGAAAATAGGAGATATTTATTAAAAAAATATTTCAAAATCGTGTAGTCGTTAAATTAAGAATGACTCGCCATGAGATTCATGAATTTGATGGTTGGAACCTCTTGGAACACAAAAAGTAGCCTCTTGGGCTTCGTGCATACGCAATATGACGACCCATTATAATTAATGTCTTAATGGCACGATTTCCAAAATCACACTCCTGATTTTAGAAAATCTTTGTTACGTAGCGTTAGTAGTGAAACCAAATTGACATGTGTCAAATAATTCCAAACGACAAGCTATTTTGATTTACTTCGAAAGGTATGGTCCTTGGGTAACTATCCATCCTCAAGAGAACGCCCTTCAATGCATCATTGAGGGCATTTTTGGGACCATGATTTTTCCTCGACTGGAGTAAGGCGAATCGAGATACTAATGCCTCATGAGGCCGATCATGGACTCAATGGCTTAGAACCAATTTAAGCCACCACACCCTATTGAGCTCTGGAATGGTAGGCAAGGCCTGCCAAGATCGACCAAGCTTGTTCCTGAAAACATAGGAGCTTGTGTCATGGTTCTTCTATAAGTCGCATAATGTGGGACCCTGATTTTCTAGAACCAAGACATGCAGCACCTTAGGTGGCAAGGAAGACCGGGATGCCTATATCACGTAATGCTTAGGCGAACAAGCTTAGGGGTCATAGTCAGATAAGATCAGCCCTAGTCATAATCGAATCAACCTTAGTCAGACGAAGTTAGAATACCAAGCGAAGTCAGACAGACTAGGCTTAAACTCATTAAAGATATTGTCTCCCAAGTAAGGAAACCCTAATTAAAGTTAAATTAGGATATCTTAAGGATTATGCAACATAGTCATAATTCTAGGACGATTGGGTATCTCATCCTAGATTTCTTGCTAGATAGTCTCCTGATCTAATGAAGATTACTTTCCCTACAAGAACTCTCAAGATTCTCATAAATACATTAACTTGAGTATTTTTCAGGAGGCAACTATCTCCCTCGCTAAGAGAGTAGCTATATCTCTCTTTAGGACGTTCACTTTATTCTTTACAAAACTACCATAGATATCTACCTACAGTTAGATATATCCCTCTACAAAACCATAACACACTTATTCTCTCTATGCCTAATAGAGGCCTTTACACTGCCGTTTACGTGTAAACACGCCCATGGAGAATTTATCTCCTAACGCCCACCATAGGCTATTCGTCAATGATGGTTTACTCCGTTCTTTCATAGAACTACACTCGTGGTTTGATTCTCCTTCCCGGAGATATGTAGGCAATCCTTTGTGAATTCAACCACACCCCCAATCAACCCTATTCTCTCCTTGCCGGGGATCATGGATAATTTCGACTTGGTTATCGCCTCTGTCTGTAGACGTGCACGAATTTGTTTCCAACAATTGGTGCTATCACTGAGAGTGAATTCATATTGCCCCGTCCAAATCACTATATCGACATGCAAATCTACTTTGGGCAAAAAGTGATCAAACGAAGGAATCTTGGAGCAATTTCAATTAGAGTGGATTTGTGAGATTTTCAAGATAATTGTGTCAAAATTCCAGAATTTAATTCCACGATGTTTGGCCGTGGCGAAGAAAATAAGGCCCAGCGTGTCGCTTTTCCATATTGACGTTTCATGACGTTTTGGGAATTTTAAAGGTCAAGATGGCATATTCTGAGGAATGTCCCTTCTAGGGATTTGTTGAGGACCATTTAAGCTTTTAAAAAGAGATCTTTTTGAATCAAATTGGTGTTGATTTGATGGTAAAAATTCTATCCGCGAGTGACAACAAAAACAAGGACGACGGTCACAACTACTTCATGACGGATTGAAGAATCACGAATCCAACTCCATACGATCGGAATAAGAGTTTTATTGCAATGCTCAGGTTTTCCTAGAGGAACAGAAAAAGGGAGGATTTCCAATACCTTTATTTATTTTGTTCTAATATCTTATTACTTTGAAAAATTTAAATCGCTTTACCATGAAACAAAGAGCTCGACCTAACTATTTGTTATCGTTTTTTCCGAAGGGAATATGTGCTAATTGCACATCCCTTCTCCTTGTCAAATCCTTTGACGTTGGACGAGCTAGTAACTCCGACAACGACACAGCCTCTCTGATGAGCCTGACAAAGTCCTAAGACGGGGAGAAGTACACTGGAGGCAAGTCAACCCTAGAAAAGATATAAAGTTCAACTCTAGAACTCTATGCGGGTCAACACTTCACCTCAAATTCGATTCACAATCCTCTCGCCGGAAGTCTACTGCAACTCAGATTGATTCGTAGTCCTCCCATTGTTTTTCTTGCCTTATCAAAGTCTGTAACTAGAAATGGGAATAAAATTCACTTTTGGAAAAACAGCTTTGTTCTATGTTTTACTGATATCATTCAAAAAACTGTATGTTATTGTTAATTGGTGGGGTGAAATGTTTGTGGTCGGAAAAAAAATCGAAGGGGAAGAAGAAGATGCATAAGGTTTTGCTATATTTTGTTTTCTAATGTTTAATTTGATTTTTTTTTCTATTTATTTATAATGGCTTTTTACTTTTAAGTAATTAATCATAAGGGTGAACTTGTCGTTGAAGGGGTGAGGTGAAAGTGAGATTGGGTCTATAGGCCAGATCTCCACTAAACCACACCCTTTCAGCCCATTGGCACCGAAAGATCAAATATGTTGAAGTTTCAGGGTGCATTTTGCATATGGGGCACAAGGGATTGGGGCTTAGCTTCCTACGAAATAAGCAATCAAAGGTGGGGGAGTGCATGATCAATCGCCATAGAAAGAGCTTGATTTTAGGGAGTGTGTTGCAGCCCCAAATCCTATGCCATATGTCCGGATTAAGACTGAGACGAGCATGTCTTGTTGGATCTAGCCTTAGACAAAGCTCTACAATGAGCCCAATGATACCTAGTTTGACACAGAACTCACAAGATTTTGATAATGGCCATATGAATCTATCAGCTGTGTTACCGCTGCCTTAGAGGATTTTTTAAATTTCTCTAATTTACGGAAATGAGAGAATCAAACTTGAGTTGTGTAGGCACATTACCCTAGCCAACTTGCCTAACCCACGTTTGCTCATAGTGGAGGCTTTTCAAACCCACCAAGCATGCATTTGTGGACGAAATTCCAACCATTCCAATAAATTTAAGGGGCATTTTAGTTTAAATACCAAATTCAAAAGAACTTTTGTTAGATACTAGTTAAAATACTATAATTTTTAGTTTAGATACTAGTTAAAAAGTCAAACTAATTTGCTAGTTAAAATGACAAGAATGTCCAACTCTATTGTTATAAGGCCATAGCCAATTAACATTCTCAATGAATTGTGACTAACATGCATGCATAAGACTTTTGTTAGAAGAAAAAATTTCACTAGTTAATCGCTTAGTGCGTAGGGTCTAGTTCCTGGATTTTAGGCTCCGCTAAAACCCTGAGACCTATACCGTAAACCCTAAACTCCTCCAAAGGACATTTGAAAACCATAGACGCAAAATGATCTACTCCAAAACCGAGATGGACCTTCTAAAATGTTAAACCCTCAAAGTTAACCCTGTGCCTTAACACTATGTTTGGATGAGATAAATAGACTTGAAATTTTGACAAAAGTCAGAATTTATAAATTTGACATAGACCAATCCCCTTGTTTGGATTCACAAATATAGAAATATAGAATTTCCAAGTGGAAAAAAAAACTTGGAATTTGAGACTTCCATTTCCCAAGTTTAAATTCCATTTAAATAGGTGCAATTTCTAAATTTCTATGAGTGAGATTTTAAATTCAAATTCTGTCTTTCTTTTAGGTTAGTCAAACAAGAAAATTCACAAATTTTAGAAAATCAAATTCCATTATTTTAAAATTCTCTAGTAATCTTAAATTTCCTCATTCAAACAGAGTGTAAGGGACCTTATAATATTCTAAAAAAATAATCTTGAGGAGAAGATGGTAATCTCCCATGTCGTATTCAATTGAGAATTTGTAAAAGTTTAAAAGAGTTATAAATTCATGGAGTTTAATGGTGTTCCACACATTCCATGTGAATTTTGGATAAAATCATTAGAAATCTTAGAGGTTGAGGTTTGATTTCCCAAAGCCTATAAAAAAATAGTATAAAATCCCTCTAAATCCATTAAAATACTTCATCATTAAAATACTTAAAAATCCAATTGTAGTTGAATACATTTGGAGTTTTATGAACTCTTTAAAATCCTGAAAAAATGCACTCTAATTTTGTAAAGTTTTATACTCTTTTAAAATCTTGATTGAATACCTGTGAACTTCTACAGATTCATTTGAAATCTTGATTGAGTACATATAAATTTACGTACTCTTATACTCTTAAAAACTTTTAAACTCCAAGTTGAATACATCCCCTCAGTCAAAAGCTCACTTGCAATAAAATTTGTGGCTTATCCTAAAATATTTAACAGAACTTTGTAATTTTTTTCTTAAACCCAGCTTGGCTTTTAATATAAATTTAATCCACAATCCTGATTGAAACAGCACGTCCACAACTGAATGCTGGTAAATTAAAACCAGACATTCTAGATTTCATTGCAAGCACAAAGTTTGACAGCTACATTAACTCTGAGATTACCAATTACTTGAATAATGTACTTAATCATAACACATTTGTAACAAAATATGGCCTATATAAAATACAGCTTATCAAAACAGTTACCCAGTTGACTAGAGCACGGTGAAGATTTGGACTGTTAATTGTCCTTCAAATTATTCGTAACTGGAATTTGACCTCATTGTGTACTCTGCCACGAGCTGTGCGAAGGACGATGATTTGTTTTCCAGCAATCTTGCTGGAGAATCATATTCCTCTATAAGCCCTGCAACACGATAAAAAATACGTTAAAGTAAAAACTAAGGGGATCATTAGGAACGTCGGATAGATTCATATGGCAATGCTAACCGTGACTTAGAAGCAGAACCATGTCACTGTCAAGAACAGAAGTTATACGATGTGCAATAGTAATGACTGTGCAGTCAGTAAAATGTTGTCGAAGGGTCTGCTGGATCAGATTATCTGTAGCTGTATCAACTGATGCAGTAGCTTCATCAAGCACCAAAACCTTACTTTTCTTCAGGAGCACACGGCCAAGGCAGACCAGCTGTCTCTGACCCATACTCCAGTTCTCTCCGTTCTCGTTAACTGCAGCAATTCTCGAACATAAGCACAGATAATCTCCATGACATTGAAGGAAATGAGAGCATCTATATAGCCTCTATGTTAGAACAAACCTGTGGAATCCAGCTTTCCTTCCTTTTTCCTAACTTCATCTCCAAGTTGGCACTTTTCGAGGGCCTAAAACAAATAAAAGACATGTTAACGAGTGACGCCAATTTAGAACTGAAATATCAGATACTGAAGAACATTTAGTGGGAACAAAATTCCTATCATCAATGTAAAATCAACTGAAAATATGATTTTAACCCTTTCAACTCAATTTTCTTCATATAAAAACCTACATAACTTTTTTACTCAAAGAAAACCCAATGACTAGGATCCACATAAGCAAATTCATTAATTTCATATTACTTCACACATTTTACATTTTTCACATGCCTAAAATACCCCTATTACATATTTGATGTAGACAATTAATTCTAAGGAGAGAGTAAATGATTTTGCAACAAGAAAAAAAAAGACATTAATGTTAAAAATTTATTGCATATTAATTTTTTAGAAAGGCTTTGAATTTTCATAAAACTATTCGATTCAGTTTTTTTGACCCTACTCTTGAATACTTTTGAATTTATCCTTTTTTTTATTAATATATTAGAACATTGTATTTCATTTTCTACATGCACATTAATTTACCTACAACAATTATACCATGGGTGTAATATAATATCTTTTTTTTACAATGATGCAAAATAATGTTTATACCAACAACAAAACGTGCCTAACATATGTACTAATACATGGAAAATAATTTACCTATATTAAGAAGAAATGTAGTTCGATGCATAGTATTAAAAATACTATGTTACACCCATGTGTAGTGTAATTTTTTTATATATAATTAGAACAAATTAATTTACCTACCTACTATTTGAAATGTTCATTTCTAATGATGCAAAATGTTCATTACCTAACTACAAATTAATTTCCAATAATTTACCTACAACAATTATACCATGGGTGTAATGTAATATCTTTCTTTACAATGATACAAAATATTGTATGTACCAACAACAAAACGTGCCTAACATAAGTACTTGTACATGGAAAATAATTTACCTATAACAAAAGAAATGCAGTTTGATGTATAAAATCAACAATATTATGTTCCACTCATGTTTATACAACAACAAAACGTGTCTAGCATATATAACAATACATAGAAAATAATTTACCTACAAGTTAGAGGAATGTTATTTTATTCAAAATATATAATATAGGTGTAGTATTTTTTTTAAATAATTGGAACAAACTAATTTACCTACCAATTAATATGGGTAAAATTGCTACAAAATATATCACGAAAAAAAAAAAACTACTTTTCTAGTTTGACATGGATACGGTTAATGCAAACACTTTTTACATTTTATTTCACTTTTTCTACTACTTTTAATTTGGCATAAATTTAGGAATTTGGAAAATGGACAATAAAGTATGAGTGGCATGAGTGTAAATAAATTATATTAATAGGTCAATAGTGTTCCTGTATGTTTGCAAATTTTAAATTTGGGCTTAAACTGAATCTTTAAAGATAGATGAGTTTTTATCTAGAAATAAGGAGTTGTAAGGGCCAAAATCTAAAGCACCCTAAAATCAACCCACCTCCCACATTTGTTTGTCTGTGTACTCTTCAAGTGGGTCCAGATTGCTTCTTACAGTCCCTTCAAACATGGTTGGGTCCTGAGGGATAATACTCAGCCTAGATCTCAAATCATGCAGTCCAATTGAAGAGATATCAATACCATCTATCAAAATCTGGCCGGCACAAGGATCCACAATTCGGAAAAGGGTCTGTATGAGAGTTGATTTGCCACTGCCAGTTCTCCCCACAATCCCACTTTTCAGTCCCCCAGGAAAGGTACATGTGAGACCTCGCAACACAAGTGGCATGTGTGGAGCATAGCGGACCTACATAAACATGAAATAACAGTCATAAACATGACTGATCCTATATCGTACACAACTATCAGTGTAGAGCTTGTAACAGCAGGTTTTGCATCCTCAGACACGGGAGTTGCCCAAGCCATCCAGTAATTGCTTCCAATTTGAAGGATCTGAAACAGAATTTGTCCAAGCAATACAAAAGGCACAAGAGCTCCTCCGTACGCTGTGGTGATATACTTCCAGTAGACTAAAAACCCAACTCTACCCTTCTCTCTCTCTTCTTCTTGAACAATCTGCCCTTTTGGCTCACCTAAATCATCTGTTTTACTATTTTGAACATCACTGCTTTCTTCTTTTTGGACAACCCTATTAGTACTAGCAGAATTTCCTTCTTTGCTCACACTTATTTTTTCAGCAGGCCCCTCCTCTACAGAATTAAGCGTGGACAAAGCTTCCTCATGATCTCCCACAAGTTCCTCAAAATCAGTTCCGGAATTAAGAATATCATTGAACTTTCCAGCTTGAGTAATCCTTCCGTCCTTCATGACCTGATGACAAGGAGTAACTTTGAGTGGACATATACAAAGTAGATAATATCACGTATTGTAAATTGGAATTTCATAAAAAAAAGCTGTGTGGATATTTTACCAATATAAGATCAGCAGCCGGCAAGAACTCCACTTGATGAGTGACATAAATTACTGTTTTCGAACTCAACAGGCCTAGTAAACATTCCTGTAGTGCAATTGTCAATTAAATAAATTAATAGTGAAGTGTAAAAAAAAAAAAGAATATTATTGATGCATATGTCAATAGTTCGATGATGCAAATAACTTTGAAGATTCAGTTTATTACGTATGGAATCACACTAGAATGGAGAAATGAAATACCTTAAAAAGGTGGGATCCTGTATGAGCATCAACGGCACTAAAAGGATCATCAAACAGATAAATATCAGCATCTTGGTATACAGCACGTGCAATTTGTATTCTTTGCTTCTGCCCTCCACTTAAATTGATTCCCCTCTCCCCTATAACTGTCTGATCACCAAATGATAGAACTTCAAGGTCCTTCTTTAACGAACATGCTTCTAGAACCCTGTCATAACTTTCTCTGTCCATCTGTTTACCAAACAATATGTTTTCTTCTATCTTTCCACTCTGTATCCATGGTAACTGAGAAACATAGGCCTTGGTCCCACACAACTTAAGAGTCCCAGATATCTTCGGAACTTCTCCCAGAATGCAAGAAAGTAAGCTCGACTTGCCTGAGCCAACAGTACCACAAACAGCAACTCTCATACCACGGCTCACTTTGAAATTTATATCCTTCAATGTTGGATTAGGGGAAGATAAATCCCAAGAGAAATTCCCATCGACTATCTCAACTGCTGTATCAGAACTACCTCTTGGGATGTTCTCTATAACATCTGGCTGCAAGTCATCAAGACAAAGGAATGATGCAATTCTATCAAGAGATACCTTAGTTTGTGCTATCATCGAAATTGTGTCCGGAAGACTGTAAATAGGCTCTTGAAGAATTCTGAACGTTGCAAGTGCAGATAAGATCTTCCCAGATTCAAGTGGGATTCCCAAAAGCATGCAAGCAACAAAAGTGACCACAGACACAAATGTGGGGGCACCCCAGAAGACAAATGAGGTCATGGCCCAAGTGTAAACGAACTTTCGTAACCATCCTGCCTCTGACTTCCGGAGCTCATTAATTTTAGACAAAAACTTCATCTCCCATGCTTGAAGCTTGAGAATTCTCATGTTCCTCAAGATCTCAGATGTTGCCTTCATCCTTTTATCTTTTGACTTCATTAACTTCTCTTGAAACTTCTCCTGCAAGGACCCCAAAGGAACATTTGCCAACATAACAATTATCGTTGCAATCAATGTTGCGATAGCCGCAAGACCAAGATTTATGTACAAAATCACTAGGGCCAAGCCAACTTGTACAAGGATCATCCATGGTTCGTGCATATACCAAGTGAAGTCACTGATCCTCTCAGCATCGACAGTCATAAAATTGACAATCTCACCGCTTGTGTGGCCCTGCTTGGACTGGCATGACAAGGTCAAACCCTTGTTATAGATGGCTGTAACAAGTACTGCACGGATTCTTACTCCTACCTGTTGCGTCTTAAAGAACCAGTGCCTTTGAGTGAGGCATTCCACAAGCTTTGCAAACAAAAATGCAGAAACCAAAACATAGCCTTCATTTTTTAACTGCCGTCGCCCGTAGAGGTATTGAACTAGTGTGTCAATCAGATATGGACCGACATAAGACGCCAATGTGTAAAAAATCCCAGATGAAGTGTGGTAACTCTGCCGTTCCCACCACACCCCACATCGAGCTTACTTTTAAAACGAGGATAGGACCCAAATACACTGTCAACCTTATCTAGTTCAGGAACATCCTCAAGGTCCAACGCCTTTTTATTGCCAGCCGCAATTAGAGGACCCATCCAAGCAAAAGTAAGAATGCTGAAAATTCCAGCGTTCGAATAAGGGTTAACATTTGTTCCCCCTCTCGACTTATTTGACTCTCCATCATTACCTACACTAGTACTACGATTACCGTTTAAAAAGGGTTCTTCAAGAACAGAATCTCTGTCCTCTTTCTTCCCTAAAAACCCCACATACATGAAAAACAAACCCGAAACAACACAGACACCATCGAAAATCAAAGATTTAACAGGCAACGAAACACGATCCTTGTGAAGAACAATGTCAATGACAAGGGAATAGCAAGAAATAGAGAAATAGAAACCCCACCAAACTCCCAAAAAGTTTGGGAACTTAATGGATTCATCAGAATTGGAGAATTGGGTATGCAAATAAACACAAACTGCACCCCAAGAGAGTGTTCTAACAGCTAAATCCAAAAGGGTCACTACTTTTTCATCAGACCAACCATTTTTGTACCAAGAAAAGTAGTTCAATAAACAAAAAACCAGACTAAACCCAGAAACACAGAAAGTACAAATTAGAGCCTGCTTGTAGTACGAATTTCGGCTATTCGAAAACCTCTGTTTCGGAGCCTCTCCTCCTCCTCCATCACCCCCCTTGAATTTCCTCCACAACCAAGAGAAGAACAACACAAATACCAACACTATGTGTAATGAACCAGAAAACCCATGTATAAAAACCGGTTTGACCAGAAAATCGGTAACTGGATGCATCAGTGATGAGTAGTGTGAGAAGAAGGTTGAGAGAGTACCGTGGTTTGATGAACCAAAAAACTCCATGATTTCTGGAGCTTTTTGCTCTGGGGTTCTGAAATTCTGGGAAAAGGAGGCTAACGTAGTGCCCAAGACTCACATGACGGAGATCGCTTAGACATAGACTAAGTGACGCAAACAACTGTAGGTTCGAGGAAAAAAACAACAATTTGAAGTTGACACATAAATTGATGTTAAACTATAATAAAATATTTATAAAGAGCCATACTTTGAGAGAGTTTCAGTAGCATTTCTCAACCTTCAATTAACATTATTGCCCCTGCACTATGATGTGTCTTAAGTGTCAAATCTTGGGTTTGAAGTGGCAAGTTCGAAGCGGTTTGATTGGCTATAAAAAACAAACTGATGAGATTATGGTAGGATTATCTCTTATCTAATTATCCTTAACTTAGTTCATTACTTATTCTATTTAACAAACAAGGCCTTAGACTTTTGCGGTTTGTTTAATTTCAAATTCACAAAAAATTACCACTTAGTATAACAATTTAATGATATTCCTCTTCATTAGTAAGTTAGAGGTCTTAGATTCAATACTTGCTAAAAGTGAATTTGAACTATTTTATTGCTAATCTATTGTAAAACTAAACCCATCTCCATCTACTTTGTCTATATAATATCATTAGTTCAGAAAAAAAAAAAATCACTTAATTTTAGGCGCATGTTTTGACTAAGCATGTGAATCCAATTTCCATGTATGTTGGATTTTGATGCTTTTTTGAATTCCAATGCTTTTGAAGTGGTGCACCCTTCTTTTGGCTAAGCATGTCAAGTGGGACACCCTGATTCCAATTTCCATGTCGCATGTTGGATTTTGATGCTTTTGAAGTGGTGCACCCTTCTTTTTCCAAGAGGATCATCTCCGGATTCTTTTGATGAAAATCATAGAGATTCATGAATCGTGTTCATTCATCATATATCATGTCATCAATTTTTGTTCAGTACTATTTATGTTTAATTTTAAATAAAAATATTTAAAATTATTTCTAATTACATGGGAATGAACCCGATTCACAAATCTCAGGGATCCTCACAGAGAGAATCTGACGAAGATCCGGATTCCTTCTTTTTGGACGAAGTGGTAATGCCTTTTAACTTTTAAGTTTTGCATTTTCATGAGTAAATTGTTAATTTTTCTCGTGAACTTTCACTTGGCTTTAATTTCTTTTTTAAATTTTTTATTTGAAAAATCAGGGACTTAAACTAATTTTTTTTTTGCCGATTTCCCCCTACTGTTAGTTGTCCACAGATTGCAATCAAATTAACATTAATTCTTATCGCATGCAAATCACGTGACTCTCCTTTGAGTACAAAAAGTGTCGCCTTGCTAGACCTTCAGGCACAAAAGCTATAGAATTACACAGATTTGCACATGTTGACATTTTGGAAATATATGGTTTTCAATTATTTTAGAGAATGAATCGACTGAACTACTCTTATATGTTGTGCACATGCTTTTATTTAATATAAATTTGGATGGAATGAATGAAAAACTTACACTAGGAGGAAATCACAAAAAAAATTAGTTGAAGTCTTTAATTTGCCGATTGAAAAATTTAGGGGAAAATCGAAAGGTAAGCAAATTTCAAGGAATAAATAGGTAGTTAATTCTTTTATTATTTTCAGTAATATTATTTATAAATGAAATGTCTATAAAATAGTTTAATACCTATCGATATGATTATTCTTGATCAGTTCTCATTCCTTTCAATCCTATCAAATCAAAAGAGAAGAATATTTTTTGTGACTAATACATCTTGTACTTTTAACGAAGACAATATATAATAAGAAAAATGAATGAAAATGGTTTGAAAATTTTGAGTTTTAACGATAAGGACAAAATAAAGGGTAAAATGAATAGTACCATAATTGACTTTTTAATGTAAAAAATATGGTTTTTCGTTAAAGTGAACAGTACCGAGAGGTTTTCGTTAAAGTTCCCATAATAATATTAGCAATCAACTCTTTTTTATTCAAACATACATAGAGACAAATGGGTCATTTAGTCTTAATCGCATAAAGATATGCAAAAAGACAAGCAAAGAAAGGTTTAGTTTGACTTTCTCTTTTTAGCACCACAAGATTCAAATCTTGGTTGACAAGCCATGCCAACCATCAGTCCAAAACCATCAGTCCTTGAAATTAGAATTTTTTTTAATGTATAATATAATGCCACTCATCCCTTCGCATCACACAAATAAATAGTCACTTTTCATTCAACCTGTTTTTTAGAAAAAGAGGAGAGCATCTGGATGAATAAAATAAAATAAAATAAAGGAGAGTATTACTTTCTTTTGGAGAGATGCTTTTTTTTATTGAAGACACAATTTTAATTGTGTGATTCGTAAGTGTTTAAAATGTTATATTTATCGACAAGATAAAGTTTAGTCATCAATTCGAATAGTAATGTTTACATACTGAGAAACCACTAACTTCCCTAACTTCATCAACATATGTTCAGTTTGGATTAACGACACTGTGTTGACAACTGGCGACATCTTTAGTTTGGACTAACAACACTAGAGTCGTAGAATCAGGTGATCAAGGAGCATCTTTAATTTGGAGTAATAGTACTGCTTTGAGTTTGACTGGTTATCTATCTAAGTCTCTATCAGTAAGGAGCGTTCATTCTTCTTATTGAAAGAGGTCAACTCATTAGCCCTCTTGGCCAGGTACATAGTGTTTGGCACATTGAAAGTTGAGCCTGTCTATGATTGGTTATTCCCAGTTGCATTTCAAGTTCGGCATTATAATAGTCGAACAACATTTACGATCAAAACACTAATTTCTTTCAAGTACTTGTGTTCTTACAATTTGATACCAATTCTGCCCACCTATATTTTCACAAATATAGTTGAGGCATCTAAACCTGGTGTTGAAGATCCTGAACTTCACAGTGACTAACAACTTGTCTTCATACTCTAGAACCCAGAGGCCGAGAAATGTTCATTCCTCAATCATGATTGCTTGAATACAAAAGTCAAAAGACTGTTCGACACCACCACCACATTCATTCAAATTGCCAACCGAGCTCGGTTGGAGTTGGCACGCCCGCATTCACTAGAATGACGTAATTAGCTTATTAGTTGTTCAGCCTGCGCGCCACGTAGGCATGGTAGTTGTTAGGGTCAACAACTTTTATGGCAGAAAACCTTTGGCTCCAAATTGGGATCTTATTAAAGACATCATGAGAAACTTAGATCAATTTGGTGAGATTTAAAAAAGAAAATGCTAGGGATACCATCTATTAAACTATATTTTGAAAACTATACGACATGATTGTTGATGATTGAATTACTACTTAACTATTGATTAACATGCTTATTTCCCATCGGTGACACACCACATGATTTACAAATGTGGTCTAAAAATTTGATCTACCTAGCATTACTCAAAACTATAACCATGTTGCTCATGAGCATGAGCTAGCTGAATATGATTGGTAACCAAATATTTTTGTTCATATTTGCTAATATGTTTCTAAAAACAATATAAGCTTGCTAACTATAATTAACTTAGACCAAAACGAAAGTACTAATATACCTTTCATAACTCATAAATTCTAACTTAACCACATTTCTCTACAGTGCACACACTATATATACCTCCATTTTTTTTCCTCTAATCATCTGAGGTATCATAAACATTCACCATTTCATTCATGGTACATGATTATTTAAGCTATGTTGATTGTTTCTGTACATAGGCTTTCTGGAGGTAAAGCAATCTAGCTAACAAGTCATAGGCTTTGTCGAGATCAACCCTACATGAACCTACCATGGGCTTTGCTTTTTAGTTTGATTTCACCATAATAAAGTATAACACCATCATAACCACAACCAATTGCCACCATCTTATGTTTAAATCAAATCAAACGGATTTTAATGGTAACCCGATAACAACCCACAACGGCCTTTACTTTTTGTTTTTGTTTTTGTTTTTCTTTCTTGAAAGAGTTTGTGAGCAATTCGAATGATTGGTCTGTAAACTGTAGTTTACTATTTCAAAATTTTCATCCCAGAGGTACACCAATGAGCTTCTACCTAGAGGCCGCTCCCCAAAACTAGGCTTAGGAAGCACTGTATTGCTACTGAACAAGAAGATTGTCATCTTATAAAAATTTGTTTACATATCCTTTTTGTCTGGAAGCCTATACATATATAAATTGTATGATGACAATCTTCTTGTGGTGGTAGGAGTCTCGTGACTAAGATACTCATTGAGTAGTGAAACCCAAGTGCGTGCTAGACCTTTGAAAAATGATCAGAGTCTATGAGAGCAGAGAATAAATTCTACGCATGCACATCACAGGAAAAGAGAAGATAAGCTGCCACAAATTTTTCTGCATGATAGGGCTCCATCCATAGAGTGCCAAATGACTCACCATTGGGTCACTAAAAAGGCTGTATGTCGTCAAGAAATAACGAATAGGATAGCAACAAAAGTTTACCTAAAAATGAAAAAAATAAAATAAAAAGTAAAAAAAAAAAAAAAAAAAAACTCACCATTGGGTCATTGTGAGGCTTATGACACTCCCCCATCCCTTAGTGTAGATAATATCGTTTGTTTAAAAAAAAATAAAATAAATAAAGTTACCTCTTTGTCACTTTCTCATGATAGTAATGTTGGAGTGAGATTGACATTTAGGTTTTACCCAAAAAAAAATGGTCAACTACTAATCTACGCTAGTATGAAGACGAAGGTATATATTTGATTTTATATAGTGCTCTGGAATTTGGAAAGAGCAGGATTTTTAGGTAGATATCTTTTTGTTCAAAAGTACGAAATTCAAGATGTAGTGGTTCAAATGCCCGAAGTGTTATATATGTAGGAGCCTGAAGCATTAAATCTCCCATATTTTTTATTTTTTTTTATTTTTTTGGCTTTTAAAGATATGTACATTACAATTTTATACCATTTTATTAATTTTAGTTTGGTTAATTTCACTAACATTCCTTAAGGTTTATCGTGTTTTATATAATCCCTCATAGGTTTGAGAATTACACTATGAAATTCCAATCTACTTTCACATCACCTCTCAAATACGAATTGAAGAGGGGGAGAGAGATAGAGAGACTTTTGGTGTATGCAATATTTTGAGGGTTGATGGAACTAGGGACAACAATACATACGTTCTTCTTTTCATTTTAATATTCATTGCAATTCTTAAATTTGATTTTTTTTTTAATTTATGAAGCATTCGTTTGGATGTGTTTTTAAAATAACTGAAAGTGATTTAAACAAAATGTTTTTGGGTTCTAAAAGCATTTAAGTGCTTCATGGAAGAAACACTAGTTAGGTGCACGTCTTGCACGAAGCACTACATTATGTGTGCTTTTTGGAGGAAGCACTTTAAGTGTTTTTCTAGGATTCAGTTGCATTTTTACTAAGGATTGGTTCCAAAAACACATTCATCCATTTTCAAAGCACTTCCAAATGACCCCTTCATCTTTTTGGAATGATGTGAAAGTAATTTAAAACTTTAGTGGGTGTTAGGTATGGTTTGGGGTTGAGGTGATTTAAAAAAAAGTTGGTATGAAAAAAAGCTAGGAGAGTTTTGGGTGCTTGGTAAACACCCCAAACTAGTTTTTTTTTTTCTTCGAAGTTTCAGATGAAAAAAAGCTAAAAAGTGGAAGCTGCAAAAAGCAGCTTAAAAAAGTGGCTTATTTTCAAAGTTTCTCCTGATTCCTCACACTTTCAGGAGGAAGAACAACGTTTCCATGTCCCGGCGACCCAGCTCTAATCCATTGATCAAGAATTGCAAATCGACGACCCGATCGTCCATTTCTTCATCGCCGCCTTTCTCCTCCCCTTCATTGCTTTCTCCGTCACTATCTCTACCTCTAGCTATGTCATTAGAAATGATGAATTTCTCAATCTTGAACGTGAGGCTGGAGCGCATAATTTCAGAAACCCTAGTCTCGTAAGTTCCAATAAACCCTAATTTGGAGGTGGAGTGAGAGGAAGAGGAGGAGAAAATGAGGATTGGAGCGAAGAGGGAGCGAGTGTCATCGTCATTGTCGGAGAAGAAATCATCGTCTAAGATTCCGATGCGGGTGAGGTGAAGAAATGGGCAGTGTCGGTGGCGGGGAGAGATCGGAGAAAGGGATTCGGCTAGAGATTTGGGAGAGTGGTGGTTGGTATTGCCGGTGCCAGCGAGGTCGAGGTAGGAAAGGAGGGATTTGAGAGAAGGGTCGCAGTCGACGAAGGAGCTGAGGAGGTGGGTCCCATTTTCGACGACCGTGCGAAATGAGAAGATGAGGAGGGAGAGGAAGGCGAAGGTGAAAGGGTTGCCAGCGAACGACTTCGTGGCTTGTCATAGCACATTAGTATTATACCTTTTTGGTCATTTCATGCAGTCACAACTGTTTTACATAAAAGTTTACCAAACACTATCATACCGCTTTTTTTTTTTTTTTTTTTTTTCCAAAAGCACTTTTACAAAAAAGTTTACCAAACACTTTGCTGCTTTATTTCACAGCTGCTTATTCTCACAGCACAGCAGAAGCAGCTGTTTTTCAAAGCACAACAATACCAAACCAGCCCTTACTGTAATTTCTCAAAGTTTAAGAGCTTTGTGAAGCACGATAAACTTCAAGGGTAATTAACCCATTTTTGTTTTCATATTGTAATGAGTAGGGGTATAATTAGAATATACACTTACAATAATGGTTAACAAGCTAGGTTTTCTTAATAATATTATGATTAGATGAAGCCATCACACTATGTGTATATAAATATAAAAGATTTAAAATGCAAAAAAATATATGAAAGAGAGAAGTTGGAGTGGGGTATTTTTTATTTTATTTAAATTAGAGAGAGCTTTGATAACATGTGGGCAAGGAAAAGAAAAAAATACCCTAATTTTTTGTGTGAAATTACTTTAATGCCCATGATTTGTTTTTTTTTGATATTTTCTTTCAATAATACTTGGAAGGGTATAATAGTATTTTTAAAATTTTGGTTGACAAAGAGAGTTCTATTAATGATTAGTATAGATATAGATAGATTAGAGTTACATGCGATGATTGTACAATAAGAAAGTTAGTAATAACATATACTTGTCCATTCTTTTATTGTATATTTTGCTGCGTTAGTTGGACAAGATTTTGTGCACTAACTTGACGGTGCGTGTTAGCTTGCGCCCATAAGTTATGATGTTCTCAAATTACCAGTTTGTGACTATTTGTTATTATTAACTTTTCTTACACAAAGTGAAATTCATTAGAAAATCTAGTAATAAATATTAGTTGTGGGACCATAGATTTAGTTTTTTTTTTTTGCCAAAGTAACGCAGATTGGAATACTAATGCCTCAAAAGTTTGGTCAATGACTCAATGGCTCAGAATCAAATCAAGTTGTTTAAAAGGACTAACAGTGCCACCACACCTTGTTGGGCTCTAGAATTGTTGGCAAGGCATGCAGGCCTTGTCGAGATCGACCATACTTCTTCTGCAAGACAAGGAGTCTAATCCGATTGTGGATTACTTTGGTTTCCTATATTCTTGGAGATTCCTACAATCTAAGGATTGACGTGCATCACAAGTAATCACAATACTAAAATGAAGCAATATCTTATGCTATATACACTTTGAGATTCTCTCTATTTAATACGGATTCTCTCTCTGTAATTGCAGTCTTTCTGCTGAAAAATAATGGCAAGTGAAAAATCTGTGTAGACTTCATGGAATTAAACAAGGATTGCCTCAAGGATCTTTATCCTTTACCCCAAGTAGACTTGTTTATCGATTCCACAATAAGACACGAGTTGCTAAGCTTCATGAAAGCATATATCGGATATAACTAAATCAAGATGTACGAGCCGAACATGAAAAAAAATCATTGGTCATTGATATAGGTATGTGTCTCACCCCGAACCCGGGGTCGGTGAAAAATATTACCCCCGCGCCCGGTGCGAGAGTAAAAGTAAAATAAAACGAAAAAACTAAACTTTTCTTATTCAAATAATCCGAAAACCCTTACAAGGTGTACAAAAATAAAATAAAACTCTTAAATCCCTCGTCTAACACAATCTCAACCTGTTTATCACCTGCCTTGCAAAAAATTATGTCATTTCATCTTTCACATGTATCACATTATATGTTCAATGAATAGTATTTCACAAGTACACCCAAGAGAAGCATTTATCCAATTAGCATCAAGTCACATTAATCAACCAATAACATGAATAATAATACAACATTCCACAAAATTTAATATGATCTATCTCCATAAAGGTCTGCCGTATTTCCCTTAACTAGATTTCAAAGCAAGCAATCACGTACCAATCACATTGACCATTTTGTAATGACCCGGACCCGGAGTTGGTGGAAAAAAAAAACCTCACGCCTGGCGCGCGAACTAAAAAAAAGAATAAAATAAAAGGAAATTGAAATGGGATGAAAATAAATTAAATTCCTCTTATAATAGCTCGGATGAATTTTAAGGTAATATACATGTTGGGCCAATGAGTGAGTGCCACATGGTATCCAATGAGTGGCTAGCTTCAATAGTGGAGCTAGAATATTTTTCTTGGGTGGTCTAGCTAAAATTATTAGCATGTAATCATATGATATTTTTTTTGCCTACAAAAATTATATAATAATCTACATAAAGTAAGAAAATGAAGTACTAATCCAAATGAGTTTATTAATTACTTTCCAACTAATTTTTACACAAATAAAACATGCATACAATAAAGCAATAGAAAGAGAACAAATATTATCTCTTTTGTTGATAACAAGTACCCAAAAGAAAAAAAGGTTAGGGGATACCAATTCAAGTTGTGTAGTAGATATTTGTAATGGATTTGAAATATTTTGTTATTATCAGAATTGATATTGTTGTCGAGCCATTTTTATTAGTTACAAATACAAGAACCATGAAACATGGACTATTCCGAAAATCTTTAACCCTAATAGACAAATTCAAGGACTAAAAAAAAAATAAAATTAACCTAACAATTGAATCAAGAAATAAGTTAAATGAAGAGATGAAGAACATACCTAGTGTTGAATTTTATTAGAAAATAATTTGATGGTTATTCATAGTTTTTCTTTTCTTGGGAAAGCAACACAGCTTTGGGGAATAGGGTAAAGGGTTTTTTTTTTAAAATTTTTTTTTATTGTTTTGAACGAATAGGGTAAAAAACATGGGGAGTAGGAGAAACCTAATTATGTATTAATTTACCATTTTTTACTTTTAGCCTAAAAATAATAAAATTATATATAAGGTTGTTTGTACCATGCTTGATCAATCTCGAAACTACCGAGCATCGGTCAACGTTATACCGTTAAGGACCTAGAAGAGTTTCCCTCCAACCAGGAGGCCAATCACAGCGCGACACATGTCGACATCAGAAGCCAATCATAGCGCGACACGTGTCAACATTAGAAGCCAATCACAACACGGCACGTGTCAATTTCAGAACAAAGCTAGAAACTCTCTTCTATAAAAGGAGATCATTCTCCCACAATATTTCCTAATGTCATTAGTACAAAATCATTCACTAGTACTCACTAAAGGAGAGCTTGAACCTATGCACTTGTGTAAACCCTTCACAATTAATGAGAACTCCTCTACTCCGTGGACGTAGCTAATCTGGGTGAACCACGCACATCTTGTGTTTACTTCCCTGTCTCTATCCATTTACATACTTATCCACACTAGTGACCAGACCAATCTAGCGAAGGTCACAAACTTGACATTTCTGTTGTACCAAAGTCCTCACTGATTTCGTGCATCAACATTTGGCGCCGTCAGTGGGAACGACACTTATTCCCACTCTCTTTTGCTTTGTCAGGCTGGTTTCCACCATTCGTACACTCTCTTTTGACCAGGCATCCCTCTCCAACATAGGGAGTGAAGGAAGCCACAACACACAGAATGACACCCCCCTCACACCTAGTGCGAAGCAACGAAATAAGCTCATTCTTCAAGCTAAAGTGGAGGAGTTGGAGGCTCAGAACAACAAGATAGCAATAAAGAATGAGATCCTTCAAGAACAATATGAGAAGCTCTTTGAGACGCTTCACAAAAGTAGGCGTACTTAAACACACGAGCTTGTTGCCAGTGTGGTTCTTCAAGCTAAAGTGAAGGAGTTGGAGGCTCAGAACAACAAGATAGCAATAAAGAATGAGATCCTTCAAGAACAATATGAGAAGCCCTTCTAGACGCTTCACAAAAGTAGGCGTACTCAAACACACGAGCTTGTTGCCAGTGTGGACATCAACCATCATCTGGGTGCCCCCCAACACGGAGGGTCACCTTCATTCGACATGGGTATCCCTGATGAGAAGCGAGCTAATCATTAAAACATTGATTAACATAAGACTTCTCTCAACCCAGCTGCTTCGACTCAAAGCAGTAGAAGTGGAGGAAGACACCTCCTTGCAGAAGGGTTAGAAGAATCGAAAGCCGTTTATTGTGACTGCCGAAACTTCCTAAAGCTACGTCGAGAGAATCCCCTCCACATCAGCTTGAAGATCAATGACCCAAGGGTTTATGAAAGACTCGGTCCCCTCCCACGACCCAGGCCAGCTGCCAATCTAGGGAATGAACGACAGGTCCTAGAGGAACATGAAGGTACAGGGGACTCAGAGGTATTCTCACATACCAGCCCTAGAAGTTAGTACGGAAAGTCCAAGGAAAAACCACACTCTTTTGCTCAAACTTTCCTACTTCCAAAAGGCAGTGGAGACTTATGGAAGACAATTATAGTGGTACATGACTTCACTCAAGACCCTCTTGTCCTACAACTCATTGAGGAAGTAAACAAGTTAAAGGCCGAACGTTAGGCCGAGATACCTAACTGGAACCAACCCCGGCCTGGCCCTCTAATAAGGAGGATCCTTAACACCCTTTTGAAGCGAAGACAATACAAAAGCTTGGTTTACAACTCTATACTAGAAGGGAGGACCCGATTGAACACCTTAACCTCTTTGAGTCCACCACGGCATATCGGATGCACACCGACAAAGAGCAATGTCTTCTCTTCCCTTCCACCATCTCTGCGGAGCACTAAACTTGTATTGTCGTTTTCTACTCGAGACAGTAGACTCATTTGAGGAATTAAGGAAACTGTTTGTCTCTCAACACATCTTCCAGACTGATCGCTTACATTCTGTAGATGACTTGTACACTATTCGCCAGAAGTTGGATGAGTCACTACGAGAGTATATTGGTTGCTTCAGCCATGAGTATTCTCGCTGCGCTGAGGCAGATGATAAGACCACTCTCAAACCTTCACGACAAGCCTACGTGATTGTTTTTTCAAGTACATGATCAATGCTAACACTTGGAAGACTTACTCTGAAGTGATGGCACATTTTTACAACCACGCCTCCACCGAAGCAAGGACATACCAAGGGAACCCCCATATGGTTAACTCCTATCAACAAGTGGGAAGTGGAAGTCAAGTTCTACCAAGTGAGGAGATCTTGGCCATTCAGAAACCCATTGCATTATCTCTTGCCTCATTTAGCTACTCGCTGAGTCACCAAACGTATTTGTCTCTTGGTAAGAGGAAGAATTTTTACTCTCAGCAAGCCCATTACAATAATAGGGATCAAAGTTCGTATCAAGACAACCAAGGGTGACCGTACCATCGACTATTATGGTTAGGGGCCAAGCCTCACTCTTTCATGAAGGACTAGGTACTGAAGGAAATGCTATTATAAGAAGGCATACACATTACAAATGTTTTGACCCTCAACCGCTTGAGATCTTTTGTCACATAAGCCATTCGGCAAATATTTAAAGAAGAGGGAATTCATATAACTTTTTATGAGTTTTTTGTATTCCTAGGACTGGAACACTTGGTTTACACTGACCTACCTCTATACTCCAACTCAGAGCTTCAACATGCATACTTTGACACAAAGTATGTGATACTAAGGGTTACAACCAATATGGTTCACATATCGAAAGCATGGATCCCTTCATGCATAGCAAAACATTCATAAGTATCACTCATGTTAATCAACATAAACATCATACATTCCAACACATTCATACATAAACATCATACATTCTAACACATCCATACATAAGCCAATTATGCTTCGAAAGGGTTTAACACACTTTGTGTCATTCGACACTTGCTATAATGTGCCTCGGCACCTTGCCCTTATTCTCACCAACTAGGTGATGAAAGAACTCATCTTCATGCCACCAACCAGGTGATGAAATGTACAACCCATACTTTTTTTCATGCCACCAACTAGGTGATGAAATTTGAAGAAGGAACTCATCTTCATGCCACCAACCAGGTGATGAAATGTACAACCAGTACTCTCCTTCATGCCACCAACCAGGTGATGAAATATGAAGAAGGAACTCATCTTTATGCCACCAACCAGGTGCTGAAATGTACAACCCGTACTCTAATATTATTTGGCAACTTGCCACTCTTATCACCAACTAGGTGAAGAAGGAACTCATCTTCATGCCATCAATCAGGTGATGAAATGTATAACCCGTACTCTCCTTCATTCCACCAACTAGGTGATGAAATTTGAAGAAAGAACTCATCTTCGTGCCACCAACCAGGTGATGAAATGTGATGAAAGGTGATGAAGGAAGTGACCTTCGTACCACTAACCAAGTGATGAAAGCAACTCACCATTCATTCCACCAACCAGAAGACGAGTGGTACAACTTGTACATGTGAACCTTTAGCATTCACAAATAATAAAAAACTCTCTCAAGTTTTACAACTCAACTAAGGGAGCACTTATGCCTAATAAGAGTTATAGTCACCGACAAAGTCTTATTGCAAGCCAACAACGGCTTCAGTGCATGGTATACGAAGATCAAGCTTTTCAGCCATTTTGCATCTACTTCAGATATTTCTCATCTGTAACAATGCAAACACTACAACTCGTAGAAAGCTTTACACACTTTTGATTAAGACTGCTCGAAGCAAATTTAATTTATATGGTTCATCCAAACATTCGACTACTACAAGGTGTGGCTTGCATTACAATCTCTTGCTCAACAATGAGGAAGCAAAGTTTGTATATGTTGTCTCTCGCACATTTTAAAATTTCTAGTTTTCACAAAAAAAAATAAAAAAATAAAAAAATAAAGAAAGAAAAAAAAAGAAAAATGGAAATTGGGAAATTCAACAACTTCAACAAGTGGAGGGCAACTACAAATGGCAAAAGCTTCACAAACTCTTAATCAAGATAGTGTGAAGCAAAATCAATTCATGGTACCTAATAAAGCTTCAACCTCAAAGCTTCACCTACAAAGCTACACCACAAAAGCTTCACCAACAAAAGCTTCAACAAATGGAGGGCAACCACAATTCTCTAAAGCTTCACACACTCTTGATCAAGACAGTGTGAAGCCAAACCAATTTATGATGCCAACAAGAGCTTCATCAAAAGAGTTCAACCACAATTCTCAAAAGCTTCACACATTATTGATCAACACAGTGTGAAGCAAAACCAATTTATGGTGCCAATAAAAGCTTCATCAATGGAGGGCAACTAAAATTCTCAAAAGCTTCACACACTCTTGATTAAGACAGTGTGAAGCAAAACCAATTTATGTTGCTAACAAAAGCTTTATCAATGGAGGGCAACTACAATTCTCAAAAGCTTCACATACTTTTGATCAAGACAGTGTAAAGCAAAACCAATTTATGGTGCTAACAAGAGCTTTATCAATGGAGGGCAACTACAATTCTCAAAAGCTTCACACACTCTTGATCAAAACAGTGTGAAGCAAAACCAATTTATGGTGCCAACAAAAGCTTCATCAATGGAGGGCAACTACAATTCTCAAAAGTTTCACACACTCTTGATCAAGACAGTGTGAAGTAAAACCAATATATGGTGCCAACAAAAGCTTCATCAATGGAGGGCAACTACAATTCTTAAAAACTTCACACACTCTTGATCAAGACATTGTGAAGCAAAACCAATTTATGGTGCCAACAAAAGCTTCACCTACAAAGCTTCAACACAAAATCTTCACTTACAAAGCTTCAACTCCAAAGCTTTACCTACAAAGCTTCAACACAAAAGCTTCAACTCCAAAGCTTCACCTATAAAAGCTTCAACTCCAAAGCTTCATCTACAAAGCTTCAACACAAAAGCTTCACCTACAAAGCTTCAACTCCAAAGCTTCACCTACAAAAGTTTCAACTCCAAAGCTTCACCTACAAGGCTTCAACACAAAAGGTTCACCTACAAAGCTTCACCTACAAAAGCTTCAACTCCAAAGCTTCACCTACAAAAGCTTTAACTCCAAAGCTTCACCTACAAAGATTCAACCTAAAAGCTTCATCCATAAAAACTTCAACACAAAAGCTTCACCTACAAAAGTTTTACCTACAAAGCTTCAACACAGAAGCTTCACCTACAAAAGCTTCACACACTCTTGATCAAGATAGTGTGAAGCAAAATCAATTCATGGTACCCAACAAAGCTTCAACCTCAAAGCTTCACTTACAAAGCTTCAACACCAAAACTTCACCAAAAAGCTTAAAAATATATATATATTTTTTTTTTCGAAAATTCGAAAATTCAAAAATTCAAAAAAAAAAAAATAAATAAATAAACAAAAAATGCCTAGGCCTTCTTTTCTTTGGGCCTAACAACTTTCATAACAAATATATATGAAGGAGGAGTTTTGGGCTACCACTTAGAAAGGAAAATGGTGAAGTTTTGTTACTTTGGAAACTTGGCTACTAGCAAGACACCTCATTCGTCAACTCCTTCGACCAGAGACTTGGGGGACTCCTACCATATGCTACTGCACCTTGATACTCGGAAGTTTTCCTCACTCGGGAAATTAAGGGAGCACTACCTTAACCTACATGCTTCACTCACGAAGCTTCAACAAAAGAAAAAAATTCAACGAACTTAGCGAAGAAGGCTTTTGGTGTATTTAACACAATACGTTGAAATGAAGCAAAACTTATTTATTGATATCTCCGATAAGTTACAAATATGTACATATACATAACTCAAAATAAACAAACAAGAGGGAGCCTTAACAAAGGTTGCTCAGGAGAAGTCTCAGCAGTCGGCAGAGCCTTAGAAAGAGAAAGCATCGGAGGGTGATCATTCGGAGCCTCAGTACTGGACAGAACTCCAGAAGGATGAAGCATCAGAGGTTGATCATTTGGAGCTTCATTACGTGGTACAACCACAAAAGATGAAGGCAATAAATGCGTTTGGAACGAACCCACAAACCTCTGATGATCAAGTAAAATCTGACCATCAGATTCCTGCATCTGGTCAAGCTTCCTCTTCATGTTTGTAGCATAGTCATGTGCGAGCCTGTGCAACTGTTTATTCTTATGCTTGAGCCCTCTGATCTCCTGTTTGAGACTTATCACTTCAGCCGCCAATGATTCAACTTGGCGGGTTCGAGCAAATAGGTGTTGGGCCATATTAGACACAGAACCTGCACACTGAACACTGAGAGCCAGAGAATCCTTAACAGCCAACTCATCAGACCGTTTGGAAAGTAGTCTGTTATCTTTGGGAGTGAGAAGGTTCCTGGCCACCACCGTAGCGGTCATATCATTCTTCATCACAGAGTCCCCAACGGTAAGAGAACCAGTAGGGGATAAGAAGGATGTGCACTATATGTTGTCTTGAGGAGGCATGGCTGCCTCTTTACCAAAGTTCAAGCCATAACGACGGTTAGATGAGCCAGACATTTTTAGAAATGATGAAGGAGAAATAAGGTCCAATAAATCTTTGAAGTACGAAAATAAGTGGAAAAATTCCTATAAGCAATAACTCTCTGAATATACTTCTTGCACACAATTGGTGCCCCTATAAAAGAGAGGGCAGTAGGGCTGTTTGTTCAAAAATCGAAGAGGCACCACTCTCCGGATTTCGAGAAGCAGATTTTCCTGAGTAAAATATGTCGACAATCCCCACATGCAACATCAGCTCCTCGGGTACCACAGATAACTTTGCCAAAGATCTCTGACAAAGTTTAGACACATAAATTTTGAAGGTCCAGCTACCCTACCATTACCCACAAGGGTAAAAGAACAGCATCACTGTTTGATAGCTGGAAAGTCCCTATGTGTGTCAACCTCCGTGCTCCGTGGCAAGGTAGACTGGCAAAAATACCCAACCTTTACTCACATCGAGAAAACACTCCCAACATGATTGCTTTCTCAAAAATTGAAGAGGCACCGCTTTCCGAATCTCGAGAGCCAGACTCCCACCAGGATTACTTGCTCAAAAATCGAAGAGGCACCGCTATCCGAATCTTGAAAGCCAGACTCCCACCAGGATTGCTTTCTCAAAAATTAAAGAGGCACCGCTCTCCGAATCTCGAGAGCCAAACTCCCACCAGGATTGCTTTCTCAAAAATCGAAGAGGCACCGCTATCCAAATCTCGAAAGCTAGACTTACAACATGATTGCTTTCTCAAAAATCAAAGAGGCACCACTCTCTAAATCTCGAGAACCAGATCCCCAATAGGATTGCTTGTTCAAAAATCGAAGAGGCAATGCTCTCCGAATCTCAAGAGCCAGATCCCCAACAGGATTGCTTGTTCGAAAGCTGAAGAGGCATCGCTCTCCGAACTTTGAGAGCCAGATTTCCTTGGATAAAATTTGTCTACAATCTTCACACGCAACATCAGATTTCCAGATACCACAAAATACTTTTTCAAAGTGCTTTGACAAAGTTAAAACACGTGAAGCTTGCAGCTCCTAATATATTGTTATAACCAAGAAGGGTAAATGAATAACATTACTACTTGTTGTTGGGGAAATTCCTATATATGTCTACCTCCACCCTTTACGGACAGGCAGACCTGCAAAAATGCTTAACTATTCCTCATATCTGAGAGGGCACTCCCAACGAAGCCTCTCAAAATACTTAGCTTCCTTTCCCCCGATAATACCTCTGCAAATAAGCTACACCAGAGCAAGAGTATTTCATATCATCAGGGTTAAAAGCAAGAGTATCCCATATCATGCTTCTTCCCTGTCTTTTCCTTTGCATTGCTCTTACCTGCAAGACAAGAAGAAAGAAAGTAATCAGTCGGAACCTGAAATCAAACTTCCAATTTGGAACTGATTGCTCGGAACCTTTGCCTGGTTGCTTACCTATCATTGCTCTCGAGTACTCATCCTCAACTGTTGTCAAGGTCACGAATCCTTTCGGCATATACTTCAGAACAGTTGATACGATATTGGCTCTTTATATTAAAGCTGGCAAGCATGGATGAGTCGTTGAGAAGTAATGCTCTGAAGGACCATTCAAATGCAAAAGGTGCGCACCACTTCTGTGATGCAAAAGATTGAAGCAGAAGGTTCAACAATGAGCTAGAACATATCACTATAGCACGACGCCCTCACTGCAGAACCGCATAATCCAGACAGAGAAGTCTAAGTCAAATCCAAGCTCGGCTTCAACAACATTTCGCTAGCAACGTCACCAAAGAGCAAAGCCTCGCCATACCACATCCACTACTTTGTCAACAGAAAAAGTATCCCATATCATCAAGGTTGAATGAACTCTTGATTTGATAGACTTGTTTTGACCATCAAATTCTTGAGTCGGCCTTATACTCTAGAGGAAACTAGAAAACTTTCCAGCCCAGTTCAAGAATAAGCCTATGGAAAGTTACTTCTTCAAAAGAAAAAGTATCTCATATCATCTCTTCTCATTTTTCTTCTCTTTGTCCTTCCTGCTGCCTGTAAGATAGGGAGAATGAGAACAATTAGCCGGAACTCAAAATCAAACTTATGATCTGGGACTGATTGCTTGGAGCTTTGATTGCTTACCTTGTCTGTCACCTCTTTCGGCAGATCTCCTAGCTCGGCGACTTGGGGGACTCCTACTACATGGTTTGTATCGCGCTTGACCAAGCCTAAAACTATAAGTAAGCTTCAAGTGAAAATTGATACATTACCTTGTGCATCTCCACCGGTTAAAGATACCACCCCTAGATGAAGGAAGAGTACTTCCAGAGAAGATGCCACATCTATCTATACGACAGATAAGGCAAGTGAAGACGATACCACATTTCGGTACTTAGAAGTTTCATGATTACTCAGCGGCTTGGATCTTGCAAGTCCCCAACCGATGAGCTTCCCTCACTTAGGAACTTAGGGGAGCACTGTTTGTACCATACTTGACCAATCTCGAAACTACCGAGCACCAGTCAACGTTATACCGTTAAGGACCCATAAGAGTTTCCTTCCAACCAATAGGCCAATCACAGCGTGACATGTGTCAACATCAGAAGCCAATCATAGCACGACACGTGTCAACATCAAAAGCTAATCACAACACGACACGTGTCAATTTCAGAACAAAGGTAGAAACTCTCTTCTATAAAAGGAGATCATTCTCCCATAATATTTCCTAATGTCATTTGTACTAAATCATTCACTAGTACTCACTAAAGGAGAGCTTGAACCTATGTACTTGTGTAAACCTTTCACAATTAATGAGAACTCATCTACTCCGTGGACGTAGCCAATTTGGGTGAACCACATCTTGTGTTTACTTTCCTGTCTCTATCCATTTACATACTTATCTACACTAGTGATCGGAGCAATCTAGCGAAGGTCACAAACTTGACACTTTTTGTTGTACCAAAGTTCTCACTGATTTCGTGCATCAACAAAGGTAATAAATGTTGCAGTCATATTTAGAATAGAAATGTGATTGTGTAAATCCTAGGGAATTTGGGTATGTATCTTATATCCCTATTAGGATTTAGATTACCTATTAAATGTTGTAATCCTAAAGGAAAAGGTTTTACCCTTCCTACTACTATAAATAAAGGCACAATGGGGTGAATCAAACACACCTCACAATTAAATCAATCTCTCTTCTCTCTAATAGTGGTCGGCCCCCTCTCTCTCTCTAAACCCTAGATCATTCAATCAAATAGGTATACAACACGTTATCAGCACGTTCTTACCAGAAGCTAAGGAATTGACACATCGTTGGAGGAGGCTATCATCCACCAAATTCAAAGGCTTATTTGTTTTCTGCTAATCAGGTACGCTTAAAATAAAAGAAGATATTTGAAATGTCCACGAAGCATAAAAACATTCCCCATGATGCATGAACCCCTCTATGTTTATATTTTCCTTTCGATATATATATATATATATTGTATATGCTCATATTTTTGTCAATATATATATTTGTTTCATGCATCGCACAATTAAATTGTTATGTGGAATTTGTGAGTCAAAGTACAAAATTAAATTAGAAGCATATTTAGGGTTTTTCCTAAACCCTATGGGATTAAAAAAAAAAAAAGAAGATGAAATAGGGCATGGTGCGGCACACCACCGTACCATCACTGTGCAAACTGCCTAGGCCTGCAGCCTGCTTACCCAGACACCAAGTCCAGTTACTTGGGTCTAGTTCTCACTGCCCATTTGCCATTACACCCTTGTCATACCCCGGTCCGCATGCGGCTAGGGCTTACCGTGACAACCCATAGGCCAGCCCTTGCTTGGCCTTCCCTCGTGCCTTCCCTCGACCTAACTTGCAGCTTGGATTTCTTCTTTTTTTCCACCCAGGCCCGTGGCCTGCAGCCACCATGAGCTGTTTTCCTGTAGCCAACCCGATGACCTTTGGGCCTTGCCTTATGCTTAAGGCACCCAAACCCGTGCCTCTTAACCCACGACACCAAGCCTAAAATTATTTTGGGGCTATATTCTCGATCCAATAATATTATTTTGCTTCTATAATCAACCTTGTATGGCCCGATTTATTGAATTAATTAAAAGTGACCTGCAGTCCATTAATCTGATAATGAATCCAAAATTAATGATCTGAAGTTCACTTTTGGACATTAACGATTCAATAATTTATTTTTATACTTTGAATTGTCACATACTTTCGTAGTAATGAAGCTCTCACACTTGAGTTCCCGAAGACAACTCAAATCCACTACACTTAGTTAGTATATTGCATTATGTGTTTCTTGCAAGAAACTCTCATTATGAACTAATTGTTCATAAAACTAAATTGAACTTGTAGTTTCAAATTTAGTGCCTTTGAAACCTGAAGTTTTCATTCAAAACATACCACATGAAACTCGTAGTTTTCATGCATAAATTAAACCAATACATGTCTAAAGAACCTATATGTTCTACGATATATGTCAATGGCTTACCATATAACTAATCATGTTTTCTCCCTCCGTTTTAGGGACATGTTGAACTTGAACAAGCTCGATACTCCGCTTTAGAAGTCTCTGGAAGAAACTATCTGAAGTGGGTTCAAGACATAAAGTTCCATCTCACTGTAAAGGGTATTAGAGCCACCATCAAGACATCTATCGCCGACAAACCTGTTGACGAAGCTCAGAAGGCTACTGGGATGATCTTCATCCGAAGACACATTCATGATGCACTGCAGACTGAGTATCTCATTAAGGAGGACCTACGCACCATTTGGCTTGCTTTGGTCAACCGTTTCAATCACCAGAAAGACATATACTTGCCTAAAGCAAGATATGACTAGCAGCATCTTCGCTTCCAGGACTTTAAGTCCGTGAATGAATACAACTCTAAAGTTTGTAGAATCCATTCTCTGTTGAAATTCTGCAAAGTGGAACTAACCGAATCAGATCTCCTGGAGAATACCTATTCGACCTTCCATGCCACCAATATTGTCCTGCAGCAATAATATAGGGCACAAAAATTCACCAAGTTTTCGGATTTGATCTCTGTTTTACTTTTATCTGAAAAGTAGAACCAGCTTTTGATGAAGAATCATCAAGCTCGACCTACTGGCTCCAACACCGCGCCTGAAGCGCATGCGACCTATTCTATCAGCCATAAATGACGAAAAAGCCGTCGTGGCCGTGGCAATGGGCGGCAAGCCCAACCATGGGCCTAAGGTCAACATAGTGCCTCACCTAAGGGAAGAATTGTGACCCAGCAGCGTCTACCACTTGCCCCAAGGTCCCAAACTTCAAGAACAAGGGAAAAGCTCTCGTTCAGGCTACTTTTACTAAACTGGACATGTGTTATCGCTGTGAATCAAGGGATCATTGATCACGCGTATGCCGAGCTTCCCCTGAGGCTATTGCCAAGTATCATTCCCGTCGTGAGTCTAACTTTGCACATGTGGCTTATCCGGAAGATGCAACTACATCATTGGAGATATCAGATTTCCAGGAGGCGTCAGCGCCTATGGATGACTAAAATAGACATGTATTTCAGGTGTTTACCCCTAGTGGCCGAACCCACTAGGAGTGGCCGGCCCTACCCCCTATTTTGCTAGGTTTATGGTTTAATTTTGAACAATTTTTCTTAGTATTTGGAATAATTTGTTTGGTTTTGGTTTGTTTTGAATTATGGATTGTTATTTGAATATTATTTTCTCGAATGGCGTAATTGAATGAAAGGACTTATATTTATACATGTGACCAATTCAATCAATTTATTTCTAGGTATGTCTAGTGGGGAAGTTAATTGTTTGGCAGATAGTGCAATCACGCACACTATCTTGTGTGAACGCCACTATTTTACTAACTTCATACCCAATAAAGCTCCTTTGATGACTCTCTTAGGCTCATCCAACCTGATTGAAGGATACGGAAATGCACCTATCATGTTGTTTAATGGTATAATTCTAATCATTAAGGAGGCACTCTATTCTCCACGTTCCGGAAGAATGTTGCTGAGTTTTAAAGACATTCGAGATAATCAATATCATCTTGAAACCACTGAAGATCATGGTTCTGAATTTCTTTGTATCACTTCGTATGAATATGGCCATAAGCATATTCACGAGAAGTTAGAACACTTGCCGAGTGGGTTGTACATCACAACCATTCGTGGCATAGAAGCCCACAGTGTGGCCGGCCCTATGCTTAAGTTCTCGGACATTTTATTGCTTTGGCATGATCATTTGGGACATCATGGACGTGACATGATGCACCGTATCCTTAAATCTTCACACGGGCATAAGTTACATCCCTATGTTGGACTCCCACCATGCAAAGTGTGTTCTTTAGGGAAGTTGAATACTCAACCCTTATATATAAAGATTATTCATGACCCCCCTAAATTTCTTTAGAGGATTCAAGTGGACATTTGTGGACCAATCCAACCAACCTGCGGACCATTTAGATACTTTATTGTGTTGGTTGATGCATCGACAAGATGGTCACATGTTTGCTTGTTGTCTACACGCAATGCTGCGTTTGCTAAACTCCTAGCTTAAATCATTAAGCTAAGGGCTCACCACCCTGATTATCCGATCAAGTCGATTCGACTGGATAATGCTGGAAAGTTTACGTCACAGACTTTTGACGATTATTGCATGTCAATAGGGATAAATGTGGAACATCCTGTACCCCATGTTCACACCCAAAACGGCCTGACAGAAGCTTTCATAAAATGCCTTCAATTGATAGCTGGGACTTTGGTTATGCGAACCAAACTGCTTGTATCTGCCTGGGGCTATGCAATATTGCACGCAACTATGTGAAGGAACTTTTGTGAAAAACATCTTCATTTGAGCAACATTAATTGCATGCAATTAACATTTAAAGGTAGAATCATGCTTGTATGCACTCAAAAACAAAACATTACCCATGAAATTCAAAGCCTAATAGAAAGGTGAACCAAGACTCAACTCAAGAACATAGTGAGTTGAGATATTTTATACCTTTGTTGATTCCTCTTTGTATAAGCATGGCTAATCACCCAAGGAAAGGGCCTTCATTCCTTGCTTCTTAGTTCCATCGATTTCTTGAAGGAGGATGGTAGAAAGGATTCTCCAAGTTCCCAAAATTGAGAACCTCTAATTTTTCCACACCAAGGAGGGATTTGAAGAAGAGATGAGTGACCTTGGAGGATGAGAGATTGCTAGCTAATCTCCTCCAAGGGGGCCGGCCTCTTAGAGAGAAAAGGAGAGCATTGTGTTCTCATATTTTCTCTAAAAAAAACCCTAAGGATGAAATGGCTATAAAGTTGCCTTTATACCACCTCATAATGGAGTGGCAAACTTGCAATTAAGGCAAGTTCACTACCCTCCTCTATTTGGCCGGCCTTAAGGGTTTATTGGGCTTTCAAGCTCTTTGTTTATTCAAGTTGTCATACAACTTGAGTTAATGGGCTTGACATTCAAATCCCATTGGGCCTTGTGGCCCAAAACTAACCCTAGGTCTATAACGAATTTATTCGTTTGATTAATTAATATATTAATTAATCCTAGCCATAAATAATTAAACCATTTAATTATCCTTACTCATCTCCGTTGTTTCTTCAATCTCTACCTTACACGGTGTACGATCCATTAAGTTTCTTTTAGCGAGGCAGTGGGCAATTGTTACTCTTAACGATCGATTGTGAATTGAAACTTACTTTCAATTCTCCCCCTTGAATGTGATTTGGAACGACTTCCTAAATCTCATTCATACTCTGGCCAGAGATTCTTAATCATATCATAGAGTATTCTTCCTCAAACGGTTCGAAGGTTAAAGATCCCTTGTTGCGTATTCACTTGCCTCCATGCCTAAGTGGTTTAACCCCAACTATGCCGTGGACACCCTCTGACAGAGTGACTTTGACATAGTCAAAGATCAAAGACCTAACCACAAGATAACTATGATGCCTCAGGTTAAAGGACTACTTTGCATTATCCCAACCATGAGTTCTCATGTGACATAAGTATGAGAACTCCTCGTTGATCGTGTTCATCAGTGGACTCATTCTCTATTGAGCACCTACATGCTTGTCTTGGTGTCAATCACACCAATGACTCGAGACCAGTCACTTTCCCTGAGAGAAGACACAGCACGTACTGATCTTAACGGACTGTCAATGCCTAATTGGTAATCCTATGATCAGGAACGTTTAGGATATGTATACGAAAGAGAATGGTCTCATGAATCTAACTTCTTTAAATTACATTCTCCTAATTACATATTCCTTGGACTTATCGTTTAAGCATATAACATTTATATGAGATGGCTTAAAATAATAATCTTTGCTCTGGATATTAAACTAGATTAGTTTAACATGTGAAATGTCGTAAAGTATCATCATATGATTGGTTTTAGGGCACATTTCCAACACTATATTGGTCCGCCTGAGGGGCCACCGCTACCCAACCATATTCACCGTTACAGTTGGTTATTGGATACTAGTTTGACGTCTCATATTTACGGGTGTTTGGGTGAACCATTTATGTGCCAATAGCGCCGCCGCTACGTACCAAAATGGGTCCTCAGAGAAAAATGGGAATCTATGTCGGTTATGATTCGCCATCAATTGTTCGCTACTTAGAACCCTTGATAGGAGATCTCTTTACTGCACGTTTTGCGGATTGTCACTTTGATGAGACAGTCTTCTTGTCATTAGGGGGAGATAAGCATGCTAACATTCTCGTAGAACGCTGTGAATTGTCGTGGTATGCTCCCATTATGTCTCATTTAGATCCCCTCACTTCCCAGTCTAAAACTGAGGTGCGTCGAATTATAGATCTTCAGAGCATTGCTCAAAGCATGCCGGATGCTTTTAATGATCTAGCAAAGGTGACAAGATCACATATACCCGCTGCAAACACACCTGTAAGGATATATGTACCCTATGTATGTCAACAACACGCTTGGGAAGGCTGGACCGTCCCCGAAGGTGGGGAGGCCGCACCCTGCACGCGGCAAGGTACATTAGGGCTAGCAAATCATCTGCTTTGACCCTGAAGCGTGGCAGACCCCTTGGTTCAAAGGATTCACAACCCCGGAAGAGAAAAATGGCACCAACTAGTGACCCTAGTTTGAATCCGACAATCGCTCACTTATCCGTTCCAACGTATGAGGTTATTCTAGATTACGGTGATGCTTTAGATGAAACATGTCGGCCTTTCGAGAATCGCAAGATTTCGGTCCACTACACAGTATTGGATGAGGTTTGGAATATGAATGAGATGATCGTCGAAGATGTATTCTCGTAATGAGTAGCTGCTGACATCATGCTTAGTGATGACATTGAACCACGTTTTGTCGATGAATGCCGACATAGAACCGATTGGTCAAACTGGAAACAAGCAAACCAGGTCAAACTCGATTTGCTCGCGAAACGTAAGGTATTTGGACCTATCGTTCCTACACCACCACGCGTGAAGCCCGTTGGTTACAAGTGGGTTTTTGTGAGGAAGTGTAATGAGAAAAATGAAATAGTGCGATACAAAGCACGCTTCGTAGCGCAAGGCTTCTCTCAGCACCTAGTACGATGTCTCAACTACTTCATGATGGATTGAAGAATCACAAATCCAACTCCATACGATGGGAATAAGAGTTTTATCGCAATGCTCAGGTTTTCCCAGAGGAACAGAAAAGTGGAGGATTTCCAATACCTTTATTTATTTTGTTCTAATATCTTATTACTTTGAAAATTTTAAATCGCTTTACCATGAAACAAAGAGCTCGACCTAACTATTTGTTATCATTTTTTCCGAAGGGGATATGTGCTAATTGCACATCCCTTCTCCTTGTCAGATCCTGTGACGTTGGACTAACTCAGTCCAACACTATTCTGGTCGAGCTAGTAACTCCGACAACGACACAGCCTCTCTGAAGAGCATGACAAACTCCTAAGATGGGGATAAGTTCACTGGAGGCAAGTCAACCCTAGAAAAGATATAAAGTTCAACTCCGGAACTCTATGCGGGTCAACATTTCACCTTAAATTCGATTCATAGTCCTCTCGCCGGAAGTCTACTGCAACTCAGTTTGATTCGTAGTCCTCCCATTGTTTTTCTTGCCTTATCAAAGTTTGTAACTGGAAATGGGAATAAAATTCACTTTTGGAAAAACAGTTTTGTTCTATGTTTTACTGATATCATTCAAAAAACTGTATGTTATTGTTAATTGGTGGGGATAAATGTTTATGGTCGGAAAAAAATTCGAAGGGGAAGAAGAAGATGCATAAGGCTTTGCTATATTTTGTTTTCTAATGTTTAATTTGATTTTGTTTTTCTATTTATTTATAATGGCTTTTTACTTTTAAGTAATTAATCATAAGGGTGAACTTGTCGTTGAAGAGGTAAGGTGAAAGTGAGATTGGGTCTATAGGCCAGATCTCTACCAAACCACACCCTTTCAGCCCATTGGCACTGAAAGATCAAATATGTTGAAGTTTCAGGGTGCATTTTGCATATAGGGAACAAGGGATTGGGGCTTAGCGTCCTACGAAATAAGCAATCAAAGGTGGGGGAGTGCATGATCAATTGCCATAGAAAGAGCTTGATTTTAGGGAGAGTGTTGCAGCCCCAAATCCTATGCCATATGTCCGGATTAAGACTGTGAGACGAGCATGGCTTGTTGGATCTAGGCTTAGACAAAGCTCTACAATGAGCCCAATGATACCTAGTTTGACACAGAACTCACCAGATTTTGAGAATGGCCATATGAATCTATCAGCGATGTTACCGCTGCCTCAGAGGATTTTCTAAATTTCTCTAATTTACGGAAATGAGAGAATCAAATTGGAGTTGTGCATGCACATTACCCTAGCCAACTTGCCTAACCCACGTTTGCTCATAGTGGAGGCTTTTCAAACCCACCAAGCAGGCATTTATGGAACCATTCCAATAAATTTAAGGGGCATTTTAGTTTAAATACCAAATTCAAAAGAACTTTTGTTAGATAGTAGTTAAAATACTATACATTTTAGTTTAGATACTAGTTAAAAAGTCAAACTAACTTGCTAGTTAAAATGACAAGAATGTCCAACTCTATTGTTATAAGGCCATAGCCAATTAACATTCTCAATGAATTGTGACTAACATGCATGCATAAGACTTTTGTTAGAAGAAAAAATTTCAGTAGTTAATCACTTCGGGCGTAGGGTCTAGTTCCTGGATTTTGGGCTCCGCTAAAACCCCAAGACCTATGCCCTAAACCCTAAACTCCTCCAAAGGACATTCTAAAACCATAGACTCAAAATGATCAACTCCAAAACCGAGATGGACCTTCTAAAATGTTAAACCCTCAAAGTTAACCCTGTACTTTAACACTATGTTTGGATGAGGGAAATAGATTTGGAATTTTGACAAAAGTTAGAATTTATAAATTTGACATGGACCAATTCCCTTGTTTGGATTCACAAATATAGAAATATAGAATTTCCACGTGGAAAAAAAAACTTGGAATTTGAGACCTCCAATTCCCAAGTTTAAATTCCATGTAAATAGATGTAATTTCTAAATTTCTATGAGTGAGATTTTAAATTTAAATTCCGTTATTCTTTTAGGTTAGCCAAACAAGAAAATTCACAAATTTTAGAAAATCAAATTCCGTTATTTTAAAATTCCCTAGTAATCTTAAATTTCCTCATTCAAACAGAGAGTAAGGGACCTTATAATATTCTAAAAAAAAAGGCTTGAGGAGAAGATGGTAATCTCCCATGTCGTATTCAATTGAGAATTTGAAAAAGTTTAAAAGAGTTATAAATTCATGGAGTTTAATGGTGTTCCACACATTCCATGTGAATTTTGGATAAAATCATTAGAAATCTTAGAGGTTGAGGTTTGATTTCCCAAAGCCAATAAAAAAACAGTATAAAATCCCTCTAAATCCATTAAAATACTTCATCATTAAAATACTTTAAAATCCAATTGTAATTGAATACATTTGGAGTTTTATGAACTACTTTAAAATCCTGAAAAAATGCACTCTAATTTTGTTAAGTTTTATACTCTTTTAAAATGTTGATTGAATACCTGTGAACTTCTACAAATTCATTTGAAATCTTGATTGAGTACATATAAATTTATCTACTCTTATACTCTTAAAAGCTTTTAAACTCCAAGTTGAATACATCCCCTCAGTCAGAGGCTCACTTGCAATAAAATGTGTGGCTTATCCTAAAATATTTAATAGAACTTTGTAATTTTTTTCTTAAAACCTATGCGCAACTTGGCATTTAATATAAATTTAATCCACAATCCTAATTGAAACGGCACGTCCACAACTGAATGTTGGTAAATTAAAACCAGACATTCTAGATTTCATTGGAAGCACAAAGTTTGACAGCTACATTAACTCTGAGATTACCATTACTTGAATAATGTACTTAATCATAACACATTTGTAACAAAAAATACACTTGCAAGCTGCAGCTTGATCATCCGATTCTGATGGTTCGGTACTCGCGAGTAAGACCATACTTACCAATTATTTCGACATTATCAAAACAGTTACCCAGTTGACTAGTGCACAGTGAAGATTTGGACTGTTAATTGTCATTCAAACTACTCGTAACTAGAATTCGACCTCGTTGTGTACTCTGCCACGAGCTGAGCGAAGGACGATGATTTGTTTTCCAGCAATCTTGCTGGAGAATCATATTCCTCAATAAGCCCTGCAACACGATCAAAAATACGTTAAAAGTAAAAACAAAGGGGATCATTAGGAACGTTGGATGGATTCATATGGCAATACTAACCGTGACTTAGAAGCAGAACCATGTCACTGTCAAGAACAGAAGTTATACGATGCGCAATAGTAATGACTGTGCAGTCAGTAAAGTGTTGTCGAAGGGTCTGCTGGATCAGATTATCTGTAGCCGTATCAACCGATGCGGTAGCTTCATCAAGCACCAAAACCTTACTTTTCTTCAGGAGCACACGGCCAAGGCAGACCAACTGTCTCTGACCCATACTCCAGTTCTCTCCGTTCTCGCTAACTGCAGCAATTCTCGAAACATAAGCACAAATAATTTCCATGACATAGCATGAAATTGAGAGCATCTATATAGCCTCTAAATTAAGAACAAACCTGTGGAATCCAGCTTTCCTTCCTTTTTCCTAACTTCATCTCCAAGTTGGCACTTTTCGAGGGCCTAAAACAAATAAAAGACATGCTAATGAGTGACACCAATTTAGAACTGAAATATGTTTAGTGGGAACAAAATTCCTGTCATCAATGTAAAATCAACCCACCTCCCAAATTTGTTTGTCTGTGTACTCTTCAAGCGGGTCCAGATTGCTTCTTACAGTCCCTTCAAACATGGTTGGGTCCTGAGGGATAATGCTCAGCCTAGACCTCAAATCATGCAGTCCAATTGAAGAGATATCAATACCATCTATCAAAATCTGGCCGGCACAAGGATCCACAATTCGGAAAAGGGTCTGTATGAGAGTTGATTTGCCACTGCCAGTTCTCCCCACAATCCCAGTTTTCAGTCCCCCAGGAAAGGTACATGTGAGACCTTGCAACACAAGTGGCATGTGTGGAGCATAGCGGACCTACATAAACATGAAATAACAGTCATAAACATGACTGATCCTATATCGTATGAAGAAATAAACCAGAACAGGAAGTACCTGAAGATCACGTATATCAACTTCTCCATGTGATGGCCAAGAACGATCTGGCTGATTGGATTCTATTACAAGAGGAGGCTCACTGGGAATATTAGTGTACTGTATTAATCTCTCCACTGATATTATTCTGTTCTCCACATTGCAAAGATTCCATATACACCAAGCTTGTAACATGTTTAGATTAAGTCCATATGTGACAGCCAATCCCGCAAGGCCTTTAGGGTAAAACATCCAAAACAGATAAGAATAGAGAGAATTCATAGATTTGCTTAACAATTATTTCAAGAATAATCAGTAAAACAAATGAGGAATAGCACTTGCCTGGATCAATCACCCCTGCTGGAATAGAAATCAAGAAAATCAAGGAAAATCCAAATGTGATAGATGACAACATATCCAAGCGAAAACATAGCCATTCCATTGCAGCTGCTGTATGGAAATTAGGCCGACCAAAACTATCGTTTAATTTCATGTTTGTATCCCTGAATCTTGATTCCTGGTCGAAGCTTCTAATAGTCGTTGACCCTGAAATTGTTTCGGCAAAATGTTGTATCACTGGAGCTTTGCATACTCCAACCAATCGTGCTAGTTCTCTTGCTGCAGGAATGTAGTATTGCTGCATCAATATAAATTTGTGAGCATTTTTTTAACATGATTCTTGTATATTCTTGGCTGTAACAGGAGTAAAATTTTCCGTCAAAGAGGAAGCCAAGTTTGGGCATGTATAGGCATGAAGAAAGAGCATCAATAGAGCATGAACAACGAAGAATTAAAACCGAAGGATTTTCGACAGTTGAATTCATGTGATAAGTTGACAATGATAAATTGACGTATCAGTACAACGTATAAGATAGGAGCATTCGAACAAAGTGAGAAGAATTACCTGATACCAGATACAGATTGCAACCACGGGGATAAAAATGATGAAAACCTGCCATGCAACCTGTGACATCACTGCAATAATTCCCAAAAGCTGGATCATTGAGTTCGCAAGGCCCCCAAGTTGATTCGGCATGTTCATGTCCACTACATTTTGGTCAGTAGAAGCCTGCAAGAAATTATGTAGCAACATTTATTCAACTACTGATTTTAGAAATATATTTTGCTTTGAACCACCCAATCAGGCATGATATTACAAATATATTTCACTTACTCTGTTTAGGATTCGTCCACCTGGAGTCGAATCAAAGAAAGACATTGGAGCACGGAAAATGCTATGGTGCATTTTACTAAAGAGTATAGTTGCTGTTTTGTACCCAGCTGTTGCAAGAAACACAGATCTGAAGAGAATACATAAAGAACTTCCAATAGCCAAAGCAACGTACACAATTATCAGTGTAGAGCTTGTAACAGCAGGTTTCGCATCCTCAGACACAGGAGTTGCCCAAGCCATCCAGTAATTGCTTCCAATTTGAAGGATCTGAAACAGAATTTGTCCAAGCAATATAAAAGGCACTAGAGCTCCACCGTACGCTGTGGTGATATACTTCCAGTAGACTGAAAACCCAACTCTACCCTTCTCTCTCTCTTCTTCTTGAACAATCTGCCCTTTTGGCTCACCTAAATCATCTGTTTTACTATTTTGAACATGTCTGCTTTCTTCTTTTTGGACAACCCTATTAGTACTAGCAGAATTTCCTTCTTCTTTGCTCACACTTATTTTTTCAGCAGGCCCTTCCTCTACAGAATTAAGCGCGGACAAAGCTTCCTCATGCGCACCCACAAGTTCCTCAAAATCAGTTCCGGAATTAAGAATATCATTGAACTTTCCAGCTTGAGTAATCCTTCCGTCCTTCATAACCTGATGACAAGGAGTGACTTTGAGTGGACATATACAAAGTAGATAATATCACGTATTGTAAATTGGAATTTCATAAAAAAAGCTGTGTGGATATTTTACCAATATAAGATCAGCAGCCGGCAAGAACTCCACTTGATGAGTGACATAAATTACTGTTTTCGAACTCAACAGGCCTAGCAAACATTCCTGTAGTGCAATTGTCAATTAAATAAATTAATAATGAAGTGTCAAACAAAAGAATATTATTGATGCATATGTCAATTGTTCGATGATGCAAATAACTTTGAAGATTCAGTTTATTACATATGGAATCACACTAGAATAGAGAAATGAAATACCTTAAAAAGGTGGGATCCTGTATGAGCATCAACGGCACTAAAAGGATCATCAAACAGATAAATATCAGCATCTTGGTATACAGCACGTGCAATTTGTATTCTTTGCTTCTGCCCTCCACTTAAATTGATTCCCCTCTCCCCTATAACCGTCTGATCACCAAACGATAGAACTTCGAGGTCCTTCTTTAACGAACATGCTTCTAGAACCCTGTCATAACTTTCTTTGTCCATCTGTTTACCAAACAATATGTTTTCTTCTATATTTCCACTCTGTATCCATGGTGACTGAGAAACATAGGCCTTGGTTCCACACAACTTAAGAGTCCCAGATGTCTTTGGAACTTCTCCCAGAATGCATGAAAGTAAGCTCGACTTGCCCGAGCCAACGGTACCACAAACAGCAACTCTTGTACCACGGCTCACTTTGAAATTTATATCCTTCAATGTTGGATTAGGGGAAGATAAATCCCAAGAGAAATTCCCATCGACTATCTCAACTGTTGTATCAGAACTACCTCTTGGGATGTTCTCTATAACATCTGGCTGCAAGTCATCAAGACGAAGGAATGATGCAATTCTATCAAGAGATACCTTAGTTTGTGCTATCATTGAAATTGTGTCCGGAAGACTATAAATAGGCTCTTGAAGAATTCTGAACGTTGCAAGTGCAGATAAGATCTTCCCAGATTCAAGTGGGATTCCCAAAAGCATGCAAGCAACAAAAGTGACCACAGACACAAATGTGGGGGCACCCCAGAAGACAAATAAGGTCATGGCCAAAGTGTAAACAAACTTTTGTAACCATCCTGCCTCTGACTTCCGGAGCTCATTAATTTTAGACAAAAACTTCATCTCCCATGCTTGAAGCTTGAGAATTCTCATGTTCCTCAAGATCTCAGATGTTGCCTTCATCCTTTTATCTTTTGACTTCATTAACTTGTCCTGAAACTTCTTCTGCAAGGACCCCAGGGGAACATTTACCAACATAACAATTATCGTTGCAATCAAAGTTGCGATAGCAGCAAGACCAAGATTTATGTACAAAATCACTAGGGCCAAGCCAACTTGTACAAGGATCATCCATGGATAGTGCATGTACCAAGTGAAGTTACCAATCCTCTCAGCATCGACAGTCATAAAATTGATAATCTCACCGCTTGTGTGGCCCTGCTTGGACTGGCATGACAAGGTCAAACCCTTGTTATAGATGGCTGTAACAAGTACTGCGCGGATTCTTACTCCTACCTGTTGCGTCTTAAAGAACCAGTGCCTCTGAGTGAGGCACTCCACGAGCTTTGCCAACAAAAATGCAGAAACCAAAACATAGCCTTCATTTTTGAACTGCCGTCGCCCATAGAGGTATTGAACAAGTGTGTCGATCAGATATGGACCAACATAAGACGCCATTGTGTAAAAAATCCCAAATGAAGCGGTCAAGAGAATCTCTTTCCAGGCTGAGAAGACTAATGCCTTCACCAGATGAAGTGTGGTAACTCTGCCGCTCCCACCACACCCCACATCGAGCTTACTTTTAAAACGAGGATAGGACCCAAATACACTGTCAACCTTATCTAGGTCGGGAACATCCTTAAGGTCCAACGCCTTCTTATTGCCAGCCGCAATTAGAGGACCCATCCAAGCAAAAGTAAGAATGCTGAAAATTCCAGCGTTTGAATAAGGGTTAACATTTGTTCCCCCTCTCGACTTATTTGACTCTCCATCATTACCTACACTAGTACTACGATTACCGTTCAAAAAGGGTTCCTCAAGAACAGAATCTCTACCCTCTTTCTTCCCGAAAAACCCCACATACATGAAAAACAAACCCGAAACAACACAGACAACATCGAAAATCAAAGATTTAACAGGCAACGAAACACGATCCTTGTGAAGAACAATGTCAATGACAAGGGAATAGCAAGAAATAGAGAAATAGAAACCCCACCAAACTCTCAAAAAGTTTGGGAACTTAATGGATTCAGCAGAATTGGAGAATTGGGTATGCAAATAAACACAAACTGCACCCCAAGAGAGTGTTCTAACAGCTAAATCCAAAAGGGTCACTACTTTTTCATCAGACCAACCATTTTTGTACCAAGAAAAGTAGTTCAATAAACAAAAAACCAGACAAAACCCAGAAACACAGAAAGTACAAATTAAAGCCTGCTTGTAGTACGAATTTCGGCTATTTGAAAACCTCTGTTTCGGAGCCTCTCCTCCTCCTCCATCACCCAACTTGAATTTCCTCCACAACCAAGAGAAGAACAACACAAATACCAACACTATGTGTAATGAACCAGAAAACCCATGTATAAAAACCGGTTTGAGCAGAAAATCGGTACCTGGATGCATCAGTGATGTGTAGTGTGAGAAGAAGATTGAGAGACGTGGTTTGATGAACCAAAAAACTCCACGATTTCTGGAGCTTTTTGCTCGGGGGTTCTGCAATTCTGGGAAAAGGGGTTTGAGTTTTGTTATTGGAGGTAGATTTTTGGGTGTTGTTATATAGGGGGGAGGGAAAGAGAGAGAGAGAGAGAGAGAGTGTGTGTCACTGTAGGAGTGGAAGTATGAGAGTGCAGAGTGAGAGAGGGAATGAAATGTCAAGGTGGAATCTTCCTGGAGAGGAGGCTAACGTAGTGCCCAAGACTCACATGACGGAGATCGCTAGACATAGACGGTAGCAAAGTGACGCAAACAAGTGTAGGTTCGAGGGAAAAAAACAACAATTTGACGGAGATCGCTAGAGTACGTGCTCGCTCTTTGCATATAAGTTCAAATCCTTAGTCATTAATTTAGATGAATTTAAAAGTTAATTAAATATTAATATGCTAAGATTTTTTAGTTTTGAAAAAACCTCCTCTCTCCTCACGTCTCTGTCCTTCTTTTCTCCCTCAGCTCTCCCCTCGTCTACTCCATTGGCTTTGGTCTGAAAAAATAAAAAATTAAGAATTTTTTTTGTTCTGAAAAAATTAAGATGATTGAAAAAACTCTCTCCTTGATTTGCAGCAACGTTCCTAAATTTAAAAAAAAAAAAATACAATGATCTGTAAGTTCAGTTTGGAGGAACATGTATACATTTGATCTTGGGTGTCTCTTGATTTTGCAGCCTCCCCCGTTTCAGCCATCACCAATCCAACCTCCCCCGCTTCAGCCGCTACCAATCCGTTTCATCTCTCCATTGGTTTCGCCGCCGCCCAATTGGGTGTCTCTTGTTTCTGATTCCTCGCGAGCTTGTACCTGTGCAACTCGAGAATCTTGTGTTCGAGCCTGACGACAAGGATTGAAACTTCGCTGCCTCGCTGGGTTGTGGTGGTGGATCGGCTCGTAGAAATCGTCCGGCTCCCAGAGGTGGTCCAGCAGGCACGGGTTCTTGTTGTTGCCGCTCGAAACCAGTTGCCTCCTCACCTCCTCCAACAGTCTCAACATGTACCACTCGGTGTCCAATCTGGGTCGGATCGGCGAGTGACCCGTCGAGTGCGAGTCGGGTGTCAGGTGCAATCTGGATGGAAGACGTGGTCGGATTTGGGAAGCAAATGCAACGTTTCGAAGTCGTCGAACTCGCTCAAGCACACGGTGCATTCCAGAGCTCCCTTGCCGATCTTTCGAACCTTGACGGCGGAGTAGACGAGGGAGAGAAGAGGAAGAGAAGTGAGGGGAGGAGGGTTTTTTAATAAATTTTTATTTTTTTTCAGATTAAAAAATCTTAACTTATTAAATTTAATTAATTTTTAAATTCATTTGAGTGAGGAGTGGACCCCGCACCTGCCACATCATCACTTAACAGTAAAATTGACAGAAATTTTTATGGAGGTTTGATATTACAACGAATTCATAAGTTGAGGTATGACATTGCAATTTTTAAAATATGAGGTATAAGATTGTCTTTCGACACATAATTGAGGTAGTTTTATGTAATTTACCCAAAAAAAATTATGTATATTTATATTTGTTCCTTTTGTTGATTAAATTGTTATTGGCAAGTTGTTTACTAAATTTGTAATTTGCAAGTTGGTTATTTTTGTCAAAACTTTAAAGAGAAATGCTAAAGAGACTCTCAAAAGTGGGATTCTACATGGATTCTTGGACACCTCATGTTTTTTGCGTAATGTTTTATAATTTTGGCACGGAAATTGATGTCAAACCATGACAGAATGTAACGACCAGTCCTAGATTTTATGAAACGGAAGGGCAATTTTGTAATTTCACTTTGGTTGGGAGAGATTTTGTTATGTTTGATTTTGGTCTAATTTAGTGTTCCTTAAAGGGCCCACTCCTTTTATTTGGTCTCCCTCTTCTTCTCTCTTTCTTCCATTTTTCCGTGAGACTATCATTTCTCTCTAACTTTCTCACTCACTCTCGGCCCTCCCATTTCTATCTCAAAACCATCCATCCACAAGGGCACAACAAACAACAACAATGACAACACTCCCACCACCGCCTAAACCAAGAGCACCATGAGCTTGGTCTCATCCTCACGAGCCTAGAACACCCAAACTCACCTCGAACGTCCTTCCGAATCGTCGGGATTGAAACCAAGTTGGGCCGCAACCTTTCAGGCCATTTTTCGACTAAACCACGACAAGTTAGCCATCGAAAAAGGTACCATTCTCTTCGTCTCGTTGAGAAGTATGATTTTTGTTTTTGAATCACTTGATTACGTTGAGTATTGAAGAAGTTATGAGCGTTTAAAGTTGGGGTGTGCTATCCACACACCTCCTTTTACTTCTTACACACCCCTTGTTAATTTCTATCCATTGATTTTCTTCAATTCATTCGATCCAACAGCCGAAAATTAAAAGGGTGTGTGAAAAGTAAAATGGGGTGTGTGAATATTACACCTTTTAAAGTTTACCAGTTTCCGGCGAGCACTGTAACTTTCGAGGTGTTTTCTGGCCAATCCACGGCAAGTTAGCCATCGTGCAAGGTACCATTCTCTTCATCTCGTTGAGTTCTACAACTTAGGTTTTTGAGTCACTCAATTTGGTTGAGTATCGAAGAAGTTATGAATGTTTGAAGTTGTGCCCATAAATCGACCAAACCTTGGCATGAAACCAGGTCAACCCGACCCGATTACCCTGAAACCTAGATCCAAGATCCAAGATCCAATCTTGTAGCCGGCCCAACCCAGACCCTTTGGGCCAGGCTACCAAGCCCAAGCCTATAATTGTGACCCAATTACCCAGCCTAATTGCCCAAGCCCAAACCTACCAAGCCCAAACCCAAGACCTAGACCCGTTGACTTTGACCTGACCATTGACTTTCGTTGTTGACCTTTGACCGGTCAACGTTGACTTTGGGTTGACTTTTTCGGGTTTCGACCGGGACCCTTCCTAGCCTAATTTTGACATCTTGAATCCGTTTATGATGTCCATTTCCCAAAATTAAATCATTTGAGTAAAGTTTTATTAATTGGACCATTTATGTGCTTAGGTGCAATTATTTGTGGCGTTTCCATCCACCCTTATTTGCACAGCTCTTTGCCAACGGTGTAAGGTGAGTAGACCCCTTCTAAAATGCATATTTTACTATTAGAAATGCATACATGAAAAACATGATTTAATGGTTACATTTTATGAGATGTTTATGAGTAAATTAAATTTACACTTTGTGAGATATCATGCTTTATTGAGAATATTTTGGAATACCATCCTTTATTGATTTTGACGTTCTTTGTAGTATAAATGATTGATGACTATATACTACGAATATGTTTTATGATATGACGTTGTAGCTACCGAACTCTAATTAGGATATATATATATATATAGGTTTTACGATATGACGTTGTAGCTACCGAACTCCAATTAGGATATATATATATATTAGAAATCATAAGATACTGCCTACGGGCGAATGATATTTATATATGTCTTTGGGTGGGTGTTGTAGGAGCCTACGAGCGTCAAATACTTATATTGGCTTCAGCTGGGGGTTGTAATGCCTAAGGGCGGAAGATACTTATATTGGCTTCGGTCGGGCGTTTGTAGATGGCTTCGGCCGGAATATATTCATATTGGCTATGGTCGGGCATTTGGTTGGTGCCTATGGGCGGGAGATATTCATATTGGCTACGGCCGAGCGTTTGGTTGGTGCCTACGGGCGGAAGATACTTATATTGGCTTCGGCTTGGAAATGTAGTTCCTACAGGTGGAAAATATTTATATTGGCTTTGGCCGGGAGATTTAGTGCCTACGAGCGAATGATCTACCTATGGGCGCGTAATGTAGAACCTTCAGATGAATGAAAAAGTGTTCTATATGCCTTCTGGCAAATGAAAATATTATATATATGTATATGCCTTATGTATGCACCTCTACTAAACACACTATATGTGATATATGTTTTATGAAAGGTTTTATGGCATGCTAACGTTTTCGAAAAACCTATTACACATTATACTATTGAGTTTTCATAAACTTTGTGAGTTAGTACGTTGAGAAATAATTATGTTAGTACTATTTATATATCAAGTTGGTCCACTCATGTTTTGTTTTGTACCCCCTCAAGACTTAGATTCGAGGCGTATAATCTTGGCGTCAAGGCACTTTTGCATCGACATTTTCGAGTCATTTCGGTGTAGGACCCATCCTTTTTTTCATTTAATTTTATATTATTCCTTTTTAATGTTTAGGATTAGTTGTATGCTCTGAACACGTTTCATAATTGCATAATCATTGTATTTAAATTTATAAGTATTGTCTATATTTATTATTTCTCATGCATCCTAATATGGCTTCGTCACTTTCGGGTGTCGGCCAACACATGCCTACCCTGGTGTTTGGTGAATATCAGAGTCGGACGTGTCAATTTGGTATCAGAGCGTGGTTTGTTTAGAGCATACTTAGGATCTTCTGTTACTATAGTGGTGTGTTGGTCATGACATCATTTAAATGTCACGATTTTCGAATTTGTTGTCATTCGGCACGGTTGTGCAACCCTTATTCTGCATGAATAGTCACATCCTATTGAAGAATAAGAAATTTCGTGTCAGGATTATGCCTCAACGGTGACGAAATGGATTGTTGGATGACTTTCAACATTCGACCGATACTCTGCAACATGCGTTCCTTAAGAATTGCCAGCAGAGTCGGTTTTTACATTAAAGTGACGTGAACTAAAAATATCAGTAAGAGGAAGTCTGGTTAAGACCAGCTGTAGACCCGAAGTGGCAATGCCACTCTGCAACATGCGTTCCTTAGGAATTGCAAGCATAATGGTATCTACACAGGAATGTGGTGAAACGGAAAAATCTAAGTGGTTTGAATTTAGAAAACCTGAATCGGTAATGTCATTTTGCGACATGCGTTCCCTAGGAATGGCGGGCAAAGTCGTATCTTTATGGAAATTGTTCAAAACATTCAAAGTGCGTGTTGGAGAAGGCGCGTAAGCATTAGACGTTGCGAAGATTAGTAATTGTTAGTTTGGTGGGATTGAATCAATGTCCTCGGACTCGCTCATGCTGAGGAAATTGTGTGGATCCTTAGAACAATTCTTTGTGATTGTTCTATCGAAAACCTTCTTGCTTACTCCAACCATGACATCAGGTTCACTAAATATCAATTGTCAGTTGTACATCAAATTCTTCGAACGTTGTTTTTGCCTAAAGTAGATACTTCTCTTGGGAGTTTCTTTGGTAACAGAAGTTACTCTTACCAAATCCAAGATTGTGACAATTGGAAATCAAGAATCTTCTCGAGCGTCGTGAATTACGAAATATCATTAGTATTGTCGATTTCTATCGACAGTTGCCAACGATTTTCTACCATAACCCAAACCCTCAACTTCGGCTAGGGAATAAATCAGTTTTGTTCGAGATGCTGTCTCACCTTACCATTGTTCATATACTTCTCGATGACACCAACAAAAATTTTGAATCTGTCGATGATGTTTTACTGAAGGTGTCATTGTGCACTGAGGTAGCATATTGGGCGATGCTTTTACTTTTCGACGGTTGGGACCACCTGATGCAAACCGTCCTATTTCCGACCTAGAGCCTACAGTTATAGTCCTAACTTGAAAATCTAAGGACACCCTCACCGTGGTGAAACTGAAGGAAAAAATTTGTCCTAGCTAAGAACAAGAAAGAACATTTGAATACATATGCAAACTATTAACACTTTAAAGTAGGCATGCATTAAAAAACAATTCATAAAACCCATGACTTTCAAAGCCTAGTATATGGTGAACCAATAAACTCTTTAACAACATTAAAGAGAAGTAAAGATTTAGAGTTTCTTTACCCTTGAAGCTCATCCTTGTTTACACAAGGGATTCACCCAAGTGGAGGGCCTTCAAGTCACCTCCTAGCTCCTTGGATATTGCTTGTGATTTCCTTCTCCTTTTGTGCTCCTTTGGACTTTGTGGATGTAAGGAAAGGATCTCCAAAACACCAAAAGTTTGGTGTCTCTAAATCTCCACACCAAGGGTTAAGTGTGAAGATGAAATGGATGACTTAGGGAAGAAGAGATTGCTAGATTAATCTCCCTAAGTGGCCGGCCTCTTTGTAGAGAGAAAGAGAGAAAATGTTTCACCTCTTTGCCTCAAAGAAAACCCTAATTAGAAAATAGCTATAAAGTTGCTTTTATAACACTTTTATTTGGTGAGTGGCAAACTTGCAATTAAGCAAACTTTCACCATCTCCTCACCATGGCCGGCCTATATGTTGTGATTGGGCTTATTGCCCATTTTGTTTTAGTTGTCATACAACTTAAACATAATGGGCCTTATGGACCAAAACACTTTTGGGCCCCGAAACCCAAAACCAACTTAAAAGCCCAATACGAACCTTTCGTATAATTAATTAACTAATTAATTAATCTTGACCATTCTTTAATTAAACCATTTAATTGCATATCCATTTCATTAATTTCTTCACTATCGCCCTTACTCGATGTACGATCCATTAGGTTCCAATTAGCGAGGTAGTGGGCGATTGTTACTCTTAACGATCGATTGTGAATTGAAACCACATTTCAATTCTCCCTTTATGATTAGTGTTTGCTAGTCATTAGGGCTTCCACAAACCATGAGTGACACCTAGCAGTATGTCATGGTTACCCAAACTAAGTAAAATTGGTTGGAGAACCTATCCAGTTACAACTACAATGCAATACGGTCCTTCTCTAATACAATACTCTTAATCACATTGTTTGAGTGATAGTTTGTTTCATGTCTACTATCCAATGTGATACATATCTATATGATTCCCTTGAATATGATTTGGAACAAACTTCCTAAGTCATATTCATATGCTTTGGCCAAAGATTTTAGAATCATATCTTAGAGTATACTCCTTCCACCATGGAAGGTTAGAGATCCCTTGTTGTGCATTCATATGCCTACATGACTATATAGCTTGACCCCAACAATGTCGTGGACACTCCAATGGAATGCCGTTGACATGATCAAAGATCAAGGACCTAACCATTAGACATCTATGATGCCTCAGGTCAAAGGGCTACTTTGCATATTGCAACTTTCGAGTTCTTACATGACATGTATGTTCAAACTCTCTTTCGATCGTTGTTCAATGTACTCGATTACTCTTTCGAGCACCTATGTGTTTGTCTTAGTGTCCAACACCAAATGACTTGAGACTAGTCATACTCATGCTTGAGTCAACATAACACATACTAACCTTAGCGGATTGTCAATACCCAATTGGCAATCCTATGGCTAGGAACGTTTTAGGAATGAACATAAGAGAATGGTCTCGATAATCTAACTCACTTAGATCACTTGTCTCTTAGATCAAATACATCCCTTGGATTCCCTTATTACTTAAACACATGATACAATAAATAGTGATTAACAATAAGCTTTGCCCTTCATTAAACATATAAAAGTTTAATACATTAAGTATTCCAAAAAGCTATTACATCAAATGAGTGGCTTTGTGGGCATACTTCCAACAGAAACACGTAAGATCTTTATCAACCTTGCAAAACTTCTTAGTTAGATTCTCAGTCGAAATGAGCTAAGTCTCTGGCGACGGTGATTGATAGAGTATATAAATGTCTACAACTGCACCATCGTGTACCACCCCGATTGTGCAAGCGTAGTTGCTGAACACCTCAGTAGAAAGACACACCGATACTCGAATATTCTTCAATCATTTATATTTCCCCCTTGTATGGAACTCTTGGATACTCTGCGACATGATTATGGATAATCAGGAACCAAGTTAGCTAATTTTCAGGTTTGACCATTTCAAGTTGTTACTACCCAATCAAGCTAGGTACTTGTATGAACTCAAGCATCAGAGTTGTATATTCAAATCCAGATATATTGTACTCTAGATTTAATGGACTTATTTTGACCCTCAAATCCTAGTGTGTTCTTTTAGCCTTCTTGATGTGTTTTCTTGCTTAATCAGTGAGGAACTCATGATAGACCGACTCGACGGGTGCGTGCGCCCAATTTCATGTCAATGCTAGCAGGAATATTTGGAGCATAACCTTCTCGTGAGCCTACCAGACTTATCAAGAAGAGTTTCATGTGGCCATGAGGTTTGAGCTGCCTTTTAGTATGGGTGGTCAGCGGATTGCATCACGAATCACTATCTTCACGCAGGAATGAATAGCCACCTCATATTATCTTGCTATAATTCATAGGCATCATATCGTACTTTAGTAGTTCTTTCCTAACGATATATATATATATATATATATAAGTTCATTTGCCCAAATATTTTATGGGTATCTTCCACCCAACCCTAACACACCTTTTATATACATCTACTGAGATTAAATTCCATCTTAGGTTATGAGTCTGGTAATTCTGAGCCAGTTTTTGTGAATGGTTTAGAGCGACAGTCGTTATTCGAAGGAAGTAGTCCAAGTGATTGCTCTTCTAATATAGGTTTCGAACCTTGTACTTCTCGGCCAGGAGAGCGATGATCGCGGTTAGTCACGAAAGACATGTTTATGATATGTGTTCACCTCTACGCATCTTTCGACTACTTCACTCCAGGACCTTGTTGTTTGTGATGCGCGTTTCACTTCTAAGTTTTGTGAAGTTTCGTGAAGGCCTTGAGTATTAAGTTGTTTGTTTTGTATCGCATTTTTATTTGCAGGTTGTTGGACAATCTTGAACGAAATATCTAGATATTGAAAGATGTGTTGCATTCTTTTCATTTGTGGTTTCTGAATGATTAGATTTTGCGCTGATCTCTTTTGGAGTAGTTATGACGATAGTTTTATTTTCAGTTTGAGTATAACACTATTTGATACTTAATATGATAGATTCTAATAGCAACATTGGTTCGACTGTGGAGTTCTACGAATTGGTTTTCGGATGTTTGATTTTATGATTTGAGAAACTGTGTACTTGTGTTGTTGTTGACTTGGGATTGGACAAATTGGTATGTTTGCACCCTTAGGAAATTACTACTTGCTTATCGAGACAAGAATGTGTTGTTGATATTGCGGGCGGCTGACTATAATATCGATGACATATTCGTTGGGTTCATTAAGTAAGTGGACAAATAGACCCATCTACGATAGTTGTTACTTTTTAGTTATTGTTGGGGCTCGACCCAAAGACACATCTGTTCTCGGAGTACGTGACGTTTTGACTACTTGGGCGAGACCCACTTCCATTTTCGGTTTTGATTTTTAGTACAAGTATTTTGTTTTACCTTATATTAGTTATATATTTTGTCTTTTTGATACTACAAACTTTCGGTTGAGTCTTTTCCACTTTTAGTTTTAAGTTCAGTACTAGTTTTCGACCTCTATGTTAGTACTTATTTATTTTGACGCTATCTTACTACGTACATATTTTTTACCATACGTTACTATACAATTTTCGATTTATATCCTTATAAAGTATGTTTTTACTATTATACTGATGGGGGAAGAAAGTAAGAGCTTGGAGGCATGAAAGAGGATTTGGCAAACTGTTCACGACGGTGTGGCATATTCTCTTTGATGTAACCACTCTGACTTGATTTCTTCTTTATACATATTTTCTTTGCTATCTTCGAGTATTTATGTATAGTACGTTATTTCAAATTTCGGGACAAAATTTTCTTAACAGGGGTAGATTATAACGACCCATTCCGGATTTTACGAGGCAATTTTGTAATTTCACTTTGGTTGGGAGATATTTTGTTTTGGCTACGGCCGGGCGTTTGGTTGGTGCCTACAAGCGGAAGATACTTATATTGGCTTCGGCCATGAGATGTAGTGCCTACAGGCGGAAGATACTTATCTTGGCTTTGATCGGGATCTGTAGTGCCTACAGGCGAATGATACTGCCTACGGGCGCATGATGTAGAACCTTCGAATGAATGAAGAAGTGTTCTATATGCCTTCGAGCGGATGAAATATTATATATATATATATATATATATGCCTTATATATACACCTCTACTAAACACACTATATATGATATATGTTTTATGAAAGGCTTTATGGCATGCTAGGGTTCTCGGAAAACTTATTACGTATTATATTATTGAGTTTTCATAAATTTTGGGGATTAGTACATTGAGAAATAATTATGCTAGTACTATTTATATATCAATTTGGTCCACTCATGTTTTGTTTTGTGCCCCCTCAGGACTTAGATTTGAGGCGTACAATCCCGGCGTCAAGGCACTCCCACATCGGCATCTTCGAGTCCTCTCGGTGTAGGATCCATCCTTTTGTTCATTCAATTTTATATTATTCCTTTTTAGTGTTTAGGATTAGTTGTATGTTCTGAACACGTTCCATAATTGCACAATCATTGCATTTCAATTTATAAGTATTGTCTATATTTATTATTTCTCATGCATCCTAATACGGCTTCATCACCTTCGGGTGTCGGCCATCATGTGCTTACCCTGGTGTTTGGTGAATATTAGGGTCGGGCGTGTCACAAAAAATTCATAAAGAGTCCTACTTTGAGAAAGTCTTAGTAGTATTTCTCAACATTCAATTAACATCACTTCCTTTGCACTATGATGTGTCTTAAGCGTTAAATCTTGGGTTTGGAGCGGCAAGTTCGAAGTGGTTTGAGATTATGGTGGGATTATCTCTCATCTAATCACCCTTAACTCAGTTCATTACTTATTTTATTTGCCAAACTAGGTCATAGACTTTTGCGGTTTGTTTACTTTCAAATTCACAAAAAATTACCACTTAGTACTACGACATAGTGATATTCTTCTTTACTTGTAAGTTAAAGGTTTTAGATTCGATTCTCGCTAAGGGCGAATTTGAACCACTTTATTGTTAACCCATTGTAAGGCTAAGCCCACCTCCATTTATTTTGTGTATATAATATCATTTGTTTTAAAAAAAAATTCACAAAAACTTCACTTAATTTCAAACACATGTTTTGACTAAAGTACTGGTTCAAGACTTAAGCATGTCAAGTGGGACACCCTGATTCCAATTTCCAAGTCGCATGCTGGATTTTGATGCTTTTTTAAATTCCGATGCTTTTGAAGTGGTATGTCCTTTTTGGACGAAGTGGTAATACCTTTTAACTTTTAAGTTTTGCATTTTATTATGAGTAAATTGCTAATTTTTCTCGTCAATTTTCACTTGGCTTTCGATTTCTTTTTTAAACTTTTTATTTGAAAAATCAAGGACTTAAACTAATTTTTTTGGTCGATTTTCCCTTACCGTTAGTTGTCCATAAATTGCAACCAAATTAATGTTAATTCTTATCACGTGCACATCACGTGACTCTCCTTTGAGTACAAAAAGCATCACTTTGCTAGACATTCGGACACAAAAGTTATAGAATTACACAGATTTGCATTGGTCGACATTTTAGAAATATAGAGTTTTCAATTATTTTAAAGAACGAATCGACTGAACTACCCTTATATGTTGTGTACATACTTCCATTTAACAGAAATTTGGATAGAATGAATGAAAAACTTACACTAGGGGGAAATCACCCAAAAAAATTAGTTTAAGTCCTTAATTTGCTGATTGAAAAATTTAGGGGGAAATCAAAATGTAAGCAAAGTTCAAGGGAAAAATCGGTAGTTTATTCTTTTATAAGTGAAATGTTTTTAAGTTTGGTTTCTGTATAAAATAGTTTAATACCTATTGTTATGGCATATAGCCTAAATACTTCTACTTTTTTAATGTAAAATATCATTAGATCAAAACAACAATATTTACCGTTGAATCAATAAAGGATATTAACCTTCAATTCATGTCCAAGTTGAAGGAAATCAATTATTCATGATCGGTTCTCATTCCTTTCAATCCTATCAAATCAAAAGAGAAGAATATTTTTTGTGACTAATACATTTTGTACTTTTAACGAAGACAATATATAATATTAGCAATCATCTCTTTTTTATTCAAACATACATTGAGACAAATGGATCATTTAGTTTTAATCGCATGAAGATAAGTAAAAAGACAAGCAAAGTAAGGTTTAATTTTTTAAAGGGTAAATTACATAAAACTACCTCAACTATTGGATTATTAACGGTTTCATACCTCGTAAGTTTTAATGACATACTTTATCTTCGAATTTGTTACAATGTCATATCTTCCGTCAGTATGCCTACTTAATTAATAGGGTCAACAAATATACAAGCAGAGGATGGGGGCCTAGTTGCAGTGGCACTAGAGCCAAGAAAACTCTCACCTCACTCAAGTTCGATTCTTCCCACCCCCAAATTTAACTAGTGACAAAAAAAAATAAAAAATATACAAGCAAGTGGTCATTTATCACAGTTGTGGAAATGTGTTGAGCCTTTGTATGAAGGCGTGAGTTCAAATTCCGTCGATGACTAATATAAATCTAATCTAACAAAGTGTGCTACGACCCTACACATATTTGGACCATATTAACTTAACGTATTATACTAGTATTGTTGGATGCTACTTACAAGTCAGAACTTACAATTATTTTGGCTATAGCCTATTAATGACTACATTTTCGTCTATCTTGGTGGATTATGTTACATGAAAAGAGACGATATGCTGCCACAAATTTTTCTACATGATAGGGCTCCATCCACAGAGTGCCAATTGACTCACCATTGGATCATTGAAAAAGCTGCATGTCGTCAAGAAATTACGAATAGGATAGCAACATAAGTTTACCTAAAAACAAGAAAAGTTTCGGATGACAGAAATCATACTACAAAAGAAGGGTTTTCACAAGGACAGCAATAATTAGTGCCTATTTATTTTATAATTTGCATCTGGAATATGCTTGCAGGATGCAAATAGTTGTAATGAAAAGGGTAACTATGAAGTCGTTGAAGTCTTTGATTTCATATTACCGTATTATCATTGTGATTATGTAGAACTTCTACATTACCGTTTAGATAGGTTATCTTTTGTTGGCCGGAGGGTTTGTTTCTTATGGCTGCTATCATGGTTAGGGTAGACTTTATGCCCACCTTGGCTGTTTGTAATTTTCTACTTTATTAATAAAGTTACCTTTTGTCAATTACTATTACGGTTTAATGGTATTCATCTACACTTCTAAGTTAGAGGTCTTAGGTTCAATTCTTGACAAAGGCGAATTTAGATCATATTATTGCTAGTCCATTCTGAGGCTTTACTCATTGTGAGACTTAGCCCACTCTCCTACCCTTTAGTGTAAATAATATCGTTTGTTAAAAAAAAATAAAATAAAATAAAATAAAGTTACCTCTTTGTCACTTTCTCATGATAGTAATGCTGGAGTGAGATTGATTTTGAGGTTTTACCCGGAAAAAAAAGGGCAACTACTAATCTACGCTAGTATGAAGACGAAGTTATATATTTGATTTTTAATAGTGCTCCGGAATTTGGAATGATCAGGATTTTTAAGTAGATATTTTTTTGTTCAAAAATACGAAATTCAAGATGTAGTGGTTCAAATGCCCGAAGTGTTCTATATGTAGGAGCCTGAAGCATTAAATCTCCCATATTTTTATTTGCTTTTTTTTTTTTTTGCTTTTTAAGATATATGTATATTACAATTTTATACCATTTTATTAATTTTAGTTTGGTTAATTTCACTAACATTCCTTAAGGTTTGTTCAAAAGTACGAAATTCAAGATGTAGTGGTTCAAATGCTCGAAGTATTCTATATGTAAATCTCCCATATTGCTGTTTGCTTTTTTTTTTTCCTTTTTTGCTTTTTAAGATATATGTATATTACAACTTTATACCATTATATTAATTTTAGTTTGGATAATTTCACTAACATTCCTTAAGGTTTATCGTGTTTTATATAATCCCTCACAGGTTTGAGAATTACACTCTGAAATTCCAATCTACTTTCACATCACCTCTCAAGTACGAATGAAGAGGGAAAGAGAGATGGAGAGAGACTTTTGGTGTATGCAATATTTTGAGGGCTGAGGGAACTAGGAACAACGATACATACGTTCTTCTTTTCATTTTAATGTTCACTGCAATTCTTAAATTTGATTTTTTATTTATTTATGAAGCATTCATTTGGAAGTTTTTTTTTAAATAACTGAAAGCGATTTAAACAAAATGTTTTTGGGTTTCAAAAGTATTTAAAGTGCTTCCTGAAAGAAACATTAGTTAGGTGCACTTCTTGTAGGAAGCAATAAATTATGTGCGCTTCTTAGAGGAAGCACTTTAAGTGTTTTTCTAGGATTCATTTGCATTTTTACTAAGGATTGGTTCCAAAAGCACATTCATCCATTTTAAAAGGGAAAGGGATCCTGTCCGGATCCTTTCCACCTAATCCACCAAATTAGAGAATCCGTGCCGTTGAAATTTGATCCAACGGCTACAAATAGGGGCCCACAAAGTTATAATAACTTCAGCCGTTTGATCAAATTTCAACGGCACAGATTCCTTGATTTGGTGGATTAGGAGGAAAAGATTTGGAAATGATCCCTTTCCTTTTAAAAGCACTTCCAAATGATCCCTTCATCTTTTTGGAATGATGTGAAAGTAATTTAAAACTTTAGTAGGTGTTAGTGTAATTTCTCAAAGTTGAAGAGCTTTGTGAAACACGATAAACTTCAAGGGTAATTAACCCATTTTAGTTTTGATATTGTAATTTGAGTAGGGGTATAATTAGAATATATCAAGGTTTTAAAAGATGTTAGGCGCTAGTCGGGCAACGGGCTGGGGCCTAGCGCCTAGGTGGCTAGGCGGGGGCCTAGGCGGACTAGGCAGATTTAAGTAAATTTGTTATATATCATATAAATTAATTCAATTTACTATATAATATGTAAATAACATTGAATAACATGTTAATTTTATTTTAAAGAAAAATATATGTGTCTAAAATTTTAGACTGTTTTTTCAGTTTTGTATCATTATCTAAGCCATTAATTTTGTTGGGCCTTTTATTTTCATTAATAAAATGCAAGATTGGGGCTTGTATTCCTTGTTTTAAATTTTGAACAGGATCCTAACAAAAAACTCCAAGGCCCCATTTATCCTATTAGAATATAAAATTCAGGACACTTGTATTTATGGGTCAAATGGCCATCCCAGTCACCAACTCACCTTTAGAAAACAAAACCCTAACTAAAGTTAGAGAAAATTTTCATTGTGACGGGAATACAAGTGGTACACAACATGTTTTGATAGAAATGGTGGGAAATTTTATTTTTTAAGTTATTAACTTTTTACCACACATATCCCACCATTTATATAATGACAAGTGATGTACCATGTTGTATACCGGTCACACTGAAAAATCTATCCTAAAGTTTCTCACTTCTAAAATCATTACCGCCGTCAGCATATCTGCAATTACAGATGCATTCTCTTTCTCTCTCTCTCTCTCTCTCTCTCTCTCTCTCTCTCTCTCTCTCTCTCTCTCTCTCTTTTGTCTCGTCTCGTATAGCATCGTCACACTAGGACTCTGTTAGACAAGACAACGAGACTCGAGAAGACAAGACGGCAAGACGCAGAGCGCCCAGATTGCCCAACGTTTGACTGCTTCTGGGTAGGAATTCGTATTTTCCTAGGCCTCCCAGACCGTCTAGCTTCCGTCTCGCGTAGCGTAGCGTCCGTCTTCTCGCCTAGGCGTCTGCCTTACACCGCCTAATTGCCTTGCCGATTTAATAAATGATTTCAGGTTAATCGTGGCGGGAGCACTGCCGTCTAGCGCCTAGGCGCCCCCCCTAGACGGCTGCCTAGAGCGCGTTTTAGAACACTAGAATATACACTTACAATAATGGTTAACAAGCTGGGTTTTCTTAATAATATTATTATTAGATGAAGCCCTCACACTATGTGTATATAAATATAAAAGATTTAAAAAGAAAAAATATATGAAAGAGAGAAGTTGGAGTATTTTTTATTTTATTTAAATTAAAGAGAGCTTTCATAACATGTGGGCAAGGGAAAGAAAAAAATACCAAAATTTTTTGTGTGAAATTACTTTAATGCCCATGATTTTTTATTTTTTATTTATATTTTCTTTCAGTTATACCTGGAAGGGTATAATAGTATTTTTCTAAAACTTTGGTTGATAAAGAGAGTTCTATTAATGAGTAGTATAGATATAGATAGATTAGAGTTACATGTGATGATTGTACAATAAGAAAGTTAGTAATAACATATATTTGTCCATTCTTTTATTGAATATTTCGCTGTGTTAGTTGGACAAGATTTTGTGCACTAACCTGATTGTGCATGTTAGCATGCGCCCATGAGTTATGCTGTTCTCTAGGGCTAATTACTAGTTTGTGACTGTTTGCTATTATTAACTTTCTTACACAAAGTGAAATCCATCAGAAAATCTAGTGATAAACATTACTTGTGGTACCACAGATTTTTTTTGCCAAAGTGACGTGGATTGGAATACTAATGCCTCAGAAGTTTGGTTAAGAACTCAATGGCTCCGAATTAGATTAAGCTATCTAAACGGACTAATGGTGCCACCACACCTTGTTGGGCTCTAGAATGGTTGGCAAGGCTCGTAGGCCTCGTCGAGATCGACCATACTTGTTTTGCAAGACAAGGAAGTCTAATTCGACTGGGGATTACTTTGGTTTCCTATATTATTGGACATTCCTACAATCTAAGGATTGACCGTCAATCATTGACGTGCACCACAAGTAATCACAATCCTATAAGGAAGCAATATCTTATGCTATATACACTTTGGGATTCTCTCTATTTAATACGGATTCTCTCTATGTAATCACGGTCCTTGTGTTGAAAAAGAATGGCAAGTAGAAAATCTGTGTAGGATTCATGGAATTAATAAACAAGGAATGCCTCATGGATCTTTATCCTTTACCCCAAGTAGACTTGTTTACCGATTCCACAGTGGGGCACGAGTTGCTGAACTTCATGAATGCATATATCGAATACAACTAAATCAAGATGTACGAGCTGAACATGAAAAAAACATCGTTGGTCATTGATACAGGTATGTGTCACGCCCTGGACCCAGGGTCATTCAAAAATATTAATCCAGTGCCCGGCGCGAGAGTAAAAGTAAAATAAAACGAAAAAACTAAACTTCTCTTATTCAAATAATCCGAAAACCTTACAAGGTTTACAAAAATAAAATAAAACTCTTAAATCCCTCGTCTAACACAATCTTAGCTTGTCTATCACCTGCCTTGCAAAAAATTACGTCATTTCATCTTTCACATGTATCACATTATATGTTCAATGAATAGTATTTTACAAGTACACCCAAGAGAAGCATTTATCCAATTAGCATCAAATCACATTAGTCAACCAATGAAATGAATAATAATACAGCATTCCACGAAATTTAATATGATCAATCTCCGTAAAGGTTTGCCATATTTCCCGTACCTGGATTCTAAAGCAAGCAATCACGTACCAATCACATTGACCATTCTGTAACGCCTCGGACTCGGAGTTGGTGGAAAAAATAAATAACATCGCTCCCGGCACGAGAACTAAAAAAAAAAGAATAAAATAAAAGGAAATTGAAACGGGATGAAAATAAATTAAATTCCTCTTATAATAATTCGGATGAATTTTAAGGTAATATACATGTTGGGCCAATGAGTAAGTGCCACGTGGTATCCAATGAGTGGCTAGCTTGCCACGTGACAGCAGCTAGAGTTAGACAGCAAGGGGCAATGAGTATGTGTCTCTATCGTGTTATGCCTTTTAGGGGTGGTTTGGGAGTGAGGTGCTTAAAAAAAAAGCACCCATGAAAAAAAGCTGTGAGGATTTTAGGTGTTTGGTAAACTAAAAAAAAAGGGCTTATTTTGGAAGCTGCTGTGAGAATAAGCTGAAATCAAAGGAAAAAGCTGAAGCTGCTATTTGTAGCTTTGGAAAACTGGCTTTTTTTCAAGGCACACGGAACTACACTGCTCCTTTAATGAAAAGATCCACTATCAGACTGCTTTTTTTTCCAAAAGTACTTTTACAAAAAAGTTTACCAAACACTCTGCTGATTTATTTCACAGTCGCTTATTCTCACAGCACAGCCGCTTATTCTCATAGCACAGCAATACCAAACTAGCCCTTAGACTTAAGAATGTAGGGGCAACCTATCAAAGGTTGATAAATCAAATCTTCAAGGAGAAGATCGGAAAGATGATGAAAGTATACGTCGACAACTAAAAGAAAGGTGAATAAGAACCACCTCATTCACCTGCAAGAATCTTTTGACCTGCTCAAGAAATGCAACATGAAGCTTAATCTGAAAAAGTGCACCTTAAGAGTAGCATCAAAAAATTTCTTAGGTTACCTGGTAACCAAGCGCAGAATCAAGGCTATTATGGAGTTGAAGTCCCCTCGGACAGTGAAGGAGATTTAAAGTTTAATTGGAAGAGCAGATATTCTAAATCGATTTCTTTCAAGGTAACGTACAAGTGCAAGTCATTCTTCAATGCCATAAAAAAGTATAAAGGTCTACATTGGACCGACGAATGTGCATAGTCTTTCACGAAATTGAAGGAGTGCCCGTCTAATCCACCACTGTTGTCCGAGCCAATTGTTATGCCAAAAATTGGTAAAACGCAAGCGTACGAATCTATTGAAATATAGAAGAGTGAAATTTTATGAAAATGATGAAAAACTAATCAAACCCGAATTAATTTAATGCTAACCTAGTTGGAGAAAAGTTGTTTTCTTGAGGAAGCTAATCATATGAATAAGAAATTAGTGAAGAAAATAAATGAGAGAATTAACCAAGGTATCGGATTCCACTCCTATTAATCCATAAATTCCTAATTATTTATCTAACAATTCCCAACTCACTAAGTAGCATTAAACATAGTTAAATTCTTGAACTTCATAAGACCAAAGCATGCCAAGCATCGTATGTGAAGAATAATGTTTGAATGACTCATGATCAAAGTAATTCATAGTTAAGAATTACAAAATCAAGCATGGTTCAATGAAATTTGGCTTCAAAACTATCAAGAATGCATGACATTAAAGATGAAAAGAACAAAAATTTCCTTTAACCATTTGAAGCAAGAATCATAGGCATTAAGATCATTAAGGGAATTGAACAGATAAAAAAAAAGAAGAAACTAATTTCATAATGGTTGTCTCCTCCTGTTTGGGCCCAAAATAATATTATTGGGCCGAGCATAGGTTTATATTCGGTTCGAAGCTTTGAATAAAATACTATGGGTCGTCCAGTGGTCATAAGCCACCTAGTCAGGTCGGTCAAGTCCTATTGCAAGAGGGATTGGACTGGATAAGAGCGAATGGGTCGAGTCTTAGTATGATAAGGAGTCTTAATGGAATGAGGATGCTGAGTTATGAGAAGTGAATGCGGCCGGATAAAGAGTTTCGTTCAAAGTCCTAATGGAGGTGGGAGTGGCCGAGATGTGGTTAGATTAGGATAAAGAATCCTAATCTGGGTATAGTTCTGGTTCGACCATGATAAGGTTGGCTGCTATAAATAAGGAAGGGGTGCATCATTTTAAGGGCTCTCCTACTCAACGCACAAACTGCCCTGTGCAAACTCTTGCTCTACGCGAAACCTCTCAACAACCTTGAGATTTTTATTTTTCGCCGACACATCTTCAGTTTGGATAAACAGCACTGTGAAGGCAACCGGAAAATATCTTCAGTTTGGATAAACAGCACTGTTGCCGTAGAATCAGCCGACCGCAGAGCACCTTCAGTTTGGATAAACAGCACTACGTCGAGCTCGACTGATTATCTATCCAAGTCTTGGTCGAGATGGATTTTCGAATCCTTATTGGCAGAGGTCATGTCATTAGGTGTTACAGATTATTAGGTTCGGCACATTGAACGTCGAGTTGTTTTATGATTAGATACTCACAAGTGGGATTTAGAGTTCGGCATTCTGACGACCGAACTATGTTTACGATTAAGACCCACATTTTCTTTGAGTACTTGTGCCCATATAGTTTGGTGTCGATTCGGCGTGCTTATAATTTTACGAATATAATCAGTGTGACTGAATCCGGCGCTGACGAGTTGTGAACTTAGCAGAACTAGCAACCTTGTCTTCAGGCTCTAGAACCTGAAGGCTGAGGCATGTTCCTTCCTCGGCTGCAGTCGCAAGATTAAGAAGTTAGCAGCACACTCGACAACTTCCATTCAAGAGTAATCCGCTACAGGCCGAAACAGGATCTATTTGGCTCAAAGTAATTAACTTGGAAAAAAGAAGAGGATCAAGCATCAGGACAGAAGAATCCGACCAGAAAGTAGAAACAACATCCGTCATTATGATTGAGGTCCAAAGGATGATCGATTTGGCCTTGAAAAAGGGGCCGAAGTTCATGAAATTTATCCATCCCTATCTGGCTTATGTGGAAAAGTTCAAATATCCCAAAGGTTTTATGATCCTTGACTTCAGCCTTTTTGTTGGAGAATCGTCTATGTCCTCATTAGAACACGTGGCCCGATTCACCGCGCAATGCGGAGATGTGAATAGTGACTTCCACAAACTGCGATTATTCAACTTCTCATTGACAAGCTCGGCATTCGCGTGGTACATTAACCTTCAATTAAATTCCATCCAAAGTTGGGAGGAACTTGTCGAAAAGTTCCATGAACAATTCTATCGACCGGGGATGGAAATCTCAGTCTCATCACTGGCTAGAATGGCTCAGGCGTCTGACGAATCACCAATGGAATACTTAACGAGGTTCAAATCGGCCAGAAACTAGTGCCGAGTACCTCTCCTTGAAGTTGAATTTGTCAGAATCGCTCTAAACGACTTGGATATGGAATATAAAAATAAATTCTTGGGGGAAAATTTTCGAGATATGTACCACCTGGCCCAGCACGTCAAGCAATATGATTATTTACTCTGAGAGGAAAAGATCTCGAAGTCCCCATCCTGGGGAACGATTTACAAAAATCCCACGGCTAGCTACGCATCAACGGAAGGCGAGGATTCCCAATACGTCAGTGTGGACGGGGTCGAGATGGTGATAGATAAACCGTACGTTTGCAAGGCATTGACTCAAATTAATTCCAAGGATGCCAGAACCCGCTCGGCCTCTGAAGAGACAGTTAAAACATCAAAAGTTTACACTTTTGATATCACCAAGGCTGATGCCATTTTCAACCAGTTGTTGCTGGCAAAGATCATCAAACTTTGGCCAGGACACAACATTTCTAAGGCCGAAGAGTTGAAAGGAAAAACGTATTGCAAGTACCATAACTCGAATAAGCATATTATAAACAATAACGTTGTATTCCGTGATGCTATTCAAAGCTGGATTGATAAAGGCAAGCTCAAATTTCCTGAAAAACAGATGACTATTAACGTTGATCCCTTCCTCTCGACGACAGTTGGCATGGTAAATGCTCATCTGCCCAAGAGCAAAGGGAAAGGGAAGGCCAAGTTCCTTCCAATACATGTCCCAAAGCAGAACTCTTGGCCACGACTCAAGATTGATTTATTTTCCAACAAACCACCCACAGAGTTTTCGGGGCCGACCATAATCGAATCTATGTCAGACTCCTGTGCATAAGAAATTGATGGATCGATGGTTTTGTGCAGTAGTTGTAAAGCACGCGTCGTCCTAACAGAACCGAAGGAGAGACCATATCAGGTTCCAACACCATGGCAACCATCCAAGGCCGCGGTAACACCTCCAAAGGAACTTGGCGGAGGCCAGCGCCAGAAGGTGTTCGATAGGCTCGGCCCTCACATACGAATGGACGACCTCACCTCAGCCAGACGGCATCTTGTTTTCGATGTACTATTTTATAATGAGGATTATTACTCGCATAACTCTAGCAGCTCAAGTTCATTGGTGAATAAAAAAACCTTCAAGCCACTTGAGCCACGCGACCAACGTTGGTATAGTTACAATTCTCCCACTAGCATGTATACTGCATCATCAAAATCTCAGAAATGTCGATGCTAGCGGATAGACTGCATGGCTCGACGACAAACAGCACATGCCACTTCGGCTACCAAATGGCAGCCGAAAGAAGCAGCAGGAAAACTCTTCCTTCAGCTCGGGGAGATGAAAACTCGTTTCAAGTATTTCAGAAAAGAAACTGAAAGAAAACTCCCCCCATTAACCCCACAAGAGTCGTTAATAAGAGTTCGGTGGAATCTACACCCTCAATTCCTTAACGAATCTTTAGAGTACATGAGAGAATTTCACAAGAAACATTCTGCCAATGACTTGTACGGCCTACCTAAGGTGTGTCAAGAAGCCTTTGACCTGGCACTAACCTGCCCTGATGCTGAACAAATTATCCAGAAAACCACTGATCCAACAATGAAAGCCAGGTTCTAGCACATATGTGAAGCTCGGGTCCTCGGCTTTGAGGTCGACCCGTACACAGACATAGACACCGTCGAGCTCCCTTTTTGTTTTGAAGAATTTTAGTATTTACAACATCATTTCGAAGTCTTCTCAGCCGTATCTCTTTTCGACCTTACGACCATTGAGAACGATCATGTGGAGCGTTCGAAGTCCTCTTCGGGCGGTCGCCAAAACTTTTCTAAATAATGTTTTCAACTGGTGTGTCGAAAAAGTCTTGAGTATATACAGCCCATCAGTCAACAAATGTGACAATATTGAGTGTCTTAGGGACGTTCGGCCGAAGGTCGAATTTCTTGCATCTCTCTTGAAATTCTTGCTTGGCCTCCCTGCATTCTCTTTCTGAAGAAACAGAAAGGCATCATTGGTTCAGGAAAGAAAATGAGGTGAGTAAAGGCAGTGGGTAGCCTTGGAGGTAGCTAAGTTGCTGCGCAGTAAAGTGGGGTTGGTAGACTTCCCAACTCGCACGTTTAACATTGCAACCGAGAGGAAGGTCACGAGTTAACACAAATGATCCCTAACTCTTTCGGAGGTCAGCGTCTTCAGCTTCATTGTATGCCAAGGATGAGAGCTTGATGGAATGGGGTATTCTTGACGATAACATATCAAAAACTCGTCATCAGAAAGGTCTTCTAGGCTAAAAAAAGTATTTTAAAACTTCTTTGGCCGAGTGAGGAGGAGCAGGTCTAGAACCCAATTGCAGACCTAACGCTTCAGTGGGTATAAAGTTGAGGACTTTTGGCCTGAGGGTGGAAAAATAGACTTGCAGCTAGAGTTGAAGAACCTACAGTGGGCTAATCTAGTGTGGGTTAATCTTGTTGACCGTCGTCTCGGCTAGGAAACATGTGAGGTTGTCGGCATGTTCTCGACCAAACATTTATTTGACTTGGTACAACAAATAAATTTGTTGTACTGGTAGAAAATAAAGGCTTCGTGTTATTCCTTCTTGAGGTTTTCTTCCCCTTGGCCAGTGAAGTGTTAAATAAGGGTGTTGTAGTTGAAGAAGTTCTTGTGCAACTTCTGAACTTCTTCTTTCAAGGGCTTTTGATTTTTCTTCCTTAGCGACTCGACCACGCGTTCGTCGAAGAGCATCTTGAGGTCGAGGTTGGACGAGCACCCAGAGAGGCAAACGTCAATCAGAAGACCTGAAGGGGACATCCCGAGGATGGCTAAGATGTCAAAAATAGTGGGGCCAATAGGGCCGAGTAGAAGGACCATAGTATTGGTGGCCGAGCACCAAAAGCCTAGAGCTGCCATGAGAAATTCTTTGTCTATGTCGATTTCGATGGTCGAGAGCTTGATGGCATCATAAATGCCGAGAATCTTCCACTCCTTTTGACCCACGTTACCCAGGCTGCGGTAGTTGAAGGCCAAGCTCCTTGGGGTTTAGTCAATTCCCACTTCGACTAGTCATATCCTTGAAGCAGGGGTTCCAGGCAGTGATATTTGAGGAGGTTGGTAATGGACGCTAGGACATTATCTTTGAAGAGTGGTCCCAAGATCTGGTGAGAAGCGCTCGAGTGACTTTCGAATCATAGGTTTTTGATGGCACTCCGGTTAATAAAGTCCCAACACTTGGCACATTAGTCGAAAAGCTTAGAGATGAAGGTGTTGAGAGCCATTGCGGATAACTCGAATGAACTTCTGGATTCAAAAGAGTTTTTCTGGTTAGAAAGGGAGCTTTGCAGGATGATTTGAGAGTAAAATGTCTGAGAGTTCTGAAGGCGTAAAGGAGAAAATGAAGGATTTTGAGTATTTATAGGGTTTTGGAAGAAGGCCAATCGTGTGATTTTGAAAAGAAAGGGTAAGACTAGTCGGACAGTTTTACAATCATCAAGGAGATTCGGGAAATCCATATGAAGAGACCAAGAAACTCGCAGATTGAGGCTACACGATGGCATGTGATGACGGATTCAATGATGAGGAGACGTTTGATTATGTGCATGACTCAAATAGGCCAAAAATTTCGCAGTTCAAGGTTATAATGATAGCGTGTGGTAGGGTTTTGGGGTTTGAGATGACATTTCAGTGTCAAAGATGAACATGCCAAGAAGATGCCACGTGGCAAGGTGTCTGACAAAATTAAGATTGTGCGATCGTGATTCATAAATGCGCATGATGGATGGAATATTTGAGACTTTTCATCATCCTTTAAAGAAACCTTTAGGGTTTGATTTCACTTCTTCAAGGTCGAAACTCGACTAAGGAGTTCTAGGCTGAAGACCTCAGAAGCGAGAGGGCAGTGTTTGGGCCCAAAATAATATTATTGGGCCGAGCGTAGGTTTATGTTCAGTCCGAAGCTTTGAATAAAATACTATGGGCCGTCCAATGGTCATAAACCGCCTAGTCAGGTCGGTCGAGTCCTATTGCAAGAGGGATTGGACTAGATAAGAGCGAATGGGTCGATTCCTAGTATGATAAGAAGTCTTAATGGAATGAGGATGTTGAGATCTGAGAAGTGAATGCGACCGGATAAAGAGTTTGGTTCAAAGTCCTAATGAAGGTGGGAGTGGCCGAGACATGGTTATATTAGGATAAAGAATCCTAATCCGAGTATAGTTCTGGTTCAGCCATGATAAGGTTGGCTGCTATAAATAAGGAAGGGATGCATCATTCTAAGGGCTCTCCAACTTAACACACAAACTGCCCTGCGCAAATTCTCGCTTTACGCGAAACCTCTGAACAACCTTGAGATTTTTATTTTTCGCCAACACATTTTCAGTTTGGATAAACAACACTATGAAGGCAACTGACGAACATCTTCAGTTTGGATAAACAACATTATTGCCGTATAATCAATCGACCGCAGAGTACCTTCAGTTTGGATAAACAGCACTGCGTCGAGGCCTAGTGATTATCTATCCAAGTCTCGGTCAAGAAGGATTTTCGAATCCTTATTGGTAGAGGTCATCTCATTAGCCTTCTCAACAAAGTTAGGTGTTACGGATTACTGGGTTCGGCGCATCGAACACCGAGTTGTTTTATGATTGGATACTTACAAGTGGGATTTAGAGTTCGGCATTCTGACGGCCGAACTACGTTTACGATTAAGACCCACATTTGCTTTGAGTACTTGTGCTCATATAGTTTGGTGTCAATTCGACGTGATTATTCTTTTACGAATATAATCACTGTGACCGAATCTGGCACCGATGATTTGTGAACTTCATAGAACTAGCAGCCTTGTCTTTAGGCTCTAGAACCTGAAGGCCGAGGCGTGTTCCTTCCTCAGCTGCAGTCACAAGATTAAGAAGTCAGTAGCGCGCCCAACGCAACATCAACAAATTTTACTCACCGGCTGAGCTTGGCCGTCGAGTTGGCACGCCCCGTACACAACTGAAGGACGTAGTTGACTTATTAATTATTCAGCCTGCGCGCCATGTAGGCTTTGTAGTTTTTAGGGTCAACACCTCCTTAACCTTAGTTAAGGAGTTTAGCCACTCAGAGTAACAAAATAAATAAACTAAAGTGTTTGAAAGACATGGAAAGAGAGATAAAACAAGGGGCAAATTGAAGTGGGTGAATTTTTTCCTCATTTCCTCATGAATTCCTCCTTTTACCATTTGGTCAACAATCAATATATGATTAGTACTCCCCATTATTGCTCTCAACTTTTCTTTCATTCATAGAGGCTAGAAGTCCAACTTATGCATTTATTGGGCAACTGATATAGTTTCCTCAAAACATGCTTCAGTTCTTTGAGCACACAGAATGCTACAGTGAATTGATTATCCCCAAATTTGGATATGTTACATTAGACACATTTGGAGAAACTTTCATGAAAAAGTCGTCTTCATTTGAGCAGTTTAAGTTGATGTTTTGAGCTCTACAATCTGATTGAAAATCATAAGATGCGAAATCTGGACATCTATCGATGTGGGATGCACTGGGAAAGTTACAGAGCTTAGATTGATGCTAATTTTGGATATGTTAGAGTAGAAAATTTGATCAAGTGTTGAAAAGAAGACTTACAACATAGCGGTTTTGGTAACAGTTCTGAATCAACTTGTATATGCTCGAAAACAACACGACTTAAAATCATTGGAGTAATAGCCACACAAATTATAGCTTGAGCATGCTCCAGGTTGTTAAGTCCGCTAGCGTTGGCAGAAAATGCTTGTTCTTTTCATGTAGGCTTAACAGCAGCGGAGGAGCTCGTATTTCCGATGGGCGCAGAAGAAAGCCCTTTCAAAATACTTGCTGGAGTGGACGAAAAAATGACCGGAGTAGAATGCGGTCTAGAAATTGTTACCTTTGTGGAAGTCATAACGGGGATCAAATTTACATCGACATCGGAGTTAGCATTTTGTTGTTGTTATTGGTATTGATATTATTGCTGCTCCACCACTTATTATATTCTCACCTCCTCTCTCCCAACAGATTTATCTGAGATCTCAATAAAACCTTCATCGTCACTTACCGACATGTCTCTTTTCTTTTGTCTCAACTCTTTCTTCTCGACTTGGGTGTTTGACGTCATTGCCTCTAGGGCCTTAACCTCAATCAAAGTAGTCTCTCCAGCACTAGAGACCTTGTCAACTTTACTCTGAGAAGTTTTCGATCCCCCCTTTATTGGTAGACTTCCTCATGAGCAGAACTATCTTCAAACTTAATTGGAGCGGCTTCGTTGGATTTCTTGCCCTTCCGTTTCTTCTTGGACTCATTGGGCTCTTCAACAATCTGTTCTTCTTTCTTCGCATCCACATCATTGATCTAGAGTTGCTCTGGAATAGGAATCTTAGAGCAATGTCTAACGATGGCGTCTCTTCCACTAGCGTCATTTCGCTCCGGAACAATAAGCCATCTCAGATCACAGTGCTCTACTCGAATTATCTTGAAGCTCTGTTAATGAGGTGAAGGCGGCAAGGTCCGATGTACTTGATGTCATTGTTGAACTTCAAATATATAAATGAAGTTGTTAGATATTTATCAATAATCAATGACATTCATATATATATATATATATATATATATATATATATATATATATATATATATAAATTCAAATATGCTAACAAACAATAAATTACAACTGAATATATTAACAGAGTATGAAGAAACGAAAATAATATTAAGCAAATAAAAACAGTGATTAAGGCTGGCAACAGAATTCCAACCCTACTCAGTGCTTGTAGATCGATGGACGTCTACATTACTTGGATTCAACGATCAAACCAGGATTCTAGCACTGAAAACTTGGCTTCTGGCTAATATCTTTGTGGTTATCTCAACAAGAAGGTTTTGGGATTTTAGAAGGAGAATTGATTTTTTCTATGTTCTAAATGCCATGCGGATGGATGTATATATAATGCACATATGACTGTTCACTATAGGTATGAATATGGGATGCAACTTTTGGAAGGCATCTACTTAGAGGTGTGCTTTGCTCTTTGGCGTTCTTTCATTGTCTCAAACTCCATCTGAAAAGATGAGTGTGTTGATTTAAAAAAAAATTAATTAAATCCGAATTTAATTACAGAAGGGTTTATATCACAAATGGTCCTTAAAATTGACCATACCATCAAGATTGTTCCTGAAATTGAAAATCGATCAATGTAGTCCCTGAAAATAGGTGTTGCAAATTAATATGGTCATTCCGTCACAGTTTTTTCAAAAATTGTGTTATGTGTTGATGTGGCACATAAATGAGGCCCACCAGATGTAAGACTTTTTATCACAAATGGCCCCTGAAATTAACTCACACCATCAAGATGGTCCCTAAAATTGAAAATCGATCTTCATAGTCCCTGAAAATAGGAGTCACAAATTAATGTGGTCATTCCCTCACAATTCTCTGAAGCATTATGTTCTGTGCTGATGTGGGTTTAATATTTAATTAAAAAAGTTGTCAAAACACTTTTTTGCACAATGAGATTATCTCAAGCCAAAGCTTGCCATTCTCAATGCCACCAAGATCACTGGGAGAGTGCCCACCAAGCTCTCCAATATTAAGGTTGTGAGGTTGTCGATCGCTTAAATTTTGACGATGGAGTCACAAAAGTTGTCACCAATCCAAGCCGTTACCGAAGGTTGTCTCGATCCTTGTCGAATTCGATGAAAGGGTGTCGAACGATGTAAAGATGGGTGTTTTAAGAATTTTTTTTTTCTAGAGAAGACATGGCGAAAGCTACCATAGATAGAGATAGAAGAGTATGGGTTGGGATCATAGGTGATTGCAAGACCGAGTTTCTGAGTTAACAACTTTTTTAATTAATTATTAAATTATTAGACCTATTTCTTATTTAATTTTTATTTAGTTAGACTTGTGGATCGATTTATGTGCCACATTAGCACATAACAAAATTTTGATAGAATTACGACGGAAAGACCACATTGATTTAAGACATTTATTTTAGGACTACATTGATCGATTTTCAATTTCAAGGATCATCTTGATGATGTGGTTCAATTTCAGGGACCATTTGTGATTAAAAAAAAACTTGTGGGATCCATTTATGTGCCACATCAGCACATAATAGAAGTTTTGACAGAATTGTGACTGAATGATCACATTGATTTGCGACACCTATTTTCAGGGACAACATTGATCAATTTTCAAATATAGGGACCATCTTAATGGTGTGGATAGATTTCAGGGACCATTTGTGAAAAAAAAAGACCAATTAAAACAATAATAATTAATTACTGGATTTAATATTAGAGCCCGAGCCCCAATGCTCATCTTTGTCAATTAAATATATTTAATTATCACACACCCAAGCGCAAACCCAAGTTTGAAGCCCAATTTTGCTTCCAATGGTCTATCTTTCCAATCACTTTGTATAACGGACAAGATGTTATGAAGTGTGAAACTTCCCAACTTGACCAATGTGGGACAAATGGCATGGAGGGAAATTTCATCTCAAAACCTTCATTACCCAACATTTGAATTGAAATTTCATTCAAACACTAACAATAGCACACATGTGAATGCAAATGTAAATGAAAATGTAGATGCTAGGCTGCTTATCAAAATTGAGAGAGAATAGACATGATATGCATCAAGGGAAGTGTCTTTTGGACTTGAACTTACCCTAGTGAAAACATATCATGTTTACTTAGTGACGTAGTGGATGTGGAAGATCTTGAATTGTTCACCGCAACAGTAAACTGTGACAATATGCTACACACGTATCATGCCTACCACATATCAATTCAGTTGGTGGTGTACATGTTCGTCCTGAACAGATCCCAGTTTTCGTAGGAGCTTTAGAGAATTTAGCCTTTTTTTTTATAGACAATAGATTTTGTTAGATTAGATGTTAGATTGGTCATCTACGGGGTTCGAACCATGCCGTCATGCAAGTGGCCATTTACCATAGTGAAGAATTTAGCCATTTCAATTCTCACAAATGCGACCCCATTTACTCTAATATAAGTGACATTAATTAAGAATAATATGCCATATTCCTCTTGATAACAAGGTTCAAGCTCAATTTTGGCAATTAGTTATATATTTAATTATCACACACCCAAGCTCAAACCCAAGGTTCAAGCTCAATTTTGGTTCCAATGGTATATCTTTCCAATCACTTTGTATGATGGACAAGATGTTATTGAGTGTGAAACTTCCTAACTTGATCAATGTGGGACAAATGAGATGGAAGGATTTTCATCTCAAAAACTCCAGCTGAAGTATCATGAACTTTAACTCTGGAGACATTGCCTTCCCATTGTCTATCGACTACCAGCATATCCTTCTACCAATCTTTGTCCTGCTTGGGTAGATTGGTAATGTACGTATCCTAATGGAGGTTTCTCCTTGCTTGGAAGAAGTAGTGAGTACATGTGCTTTGTATAGGACCCAGAAATCTTCGATTTCGAGCTCCACACTATACCACTTGTTGAGGGGCTCAAAGCAAGTGATACTCTGGTAAGATGCCTAAATAAGGTTGCAGAGAGAGTTTGTAACAAACCAAAACCTCTTTGGTGAAGTCCGAGATGGAGAACTTGAAGCCCAAATCATGATTCCAAGGATGGATCCTTGTGCATGACCTCTACAGGTTAAATGGATCAGGCAGCGGAGTGAGAATATCTTTGCCGACTTCGCACCTAATATTGCAGCCCTTCAGAATTTCCAGCCATGCTTGATGAAGGTGTTATAGTCATCTTGACTGTGAATTATGATCATCGGCTGCTCGTAGAGAATATGATAATTAGTTGCATTGTTGATTAAACACTAGAAGAGGCCATTTTTTCTCATTGGAAAAATGAAGAAGAAAGTTAGAATTTTGAGAAAGGATTGAAGGTTTTCATGCTCAAAAGAGTACTTGGAGAATTTGAAGGCAGTGGAGAAAAATGGGATGGAAAATAGGAGATATTTATTAAAAAAAAATTCAGAATCGTGTAGTCGTGAAATTCAGAACGACTCGCCACGAGATTCATAAATCTGACGGTTGGAACCTCTTGGAACAGAAAAAGCAGCCTCTTGGGCTTCGTGCACATGCAATATGACGACCCATCATAATTAATGTCTTAATGGCATGATTTCCAAAATCACACGCCTGATTTTAGAAAATCTTCGTCACCTAGCATTAGTAGTGAAACCAGATTAACACGTGTCAAAGAATTCCAAACGACAAGTTATTTTGATATACTTCAAAAGGTATGGTGCTTGGGTAACTATCCATCCTCAAGAGAACGTCATTCGATGCATCGTTGAGGGCATTTGTGGGACCATGATTTTTCCTCGACCGGAGTAAGGCGGATTGGAATACTAATGCCTCATGAGGCCGGTCATGGACTCAATGGCTCAGAACCGGATGAAGCCACCACACACTGTTGAGCTCTGGAGTGGTAGGCAAAGCCTGCCAAGATCAACCGTGCTTGTTCCGAAAAATATAGGAGCTTGTGTAATGGCTATTCTCTAAGTTGTATAATGTAGGACCCTAATTTTCTAGAACCAAGACATGCGGTACCTTAGGGGGCAAGGAAGACCGGGATGCCTATAACATGTAATGTTTAGGCGAACAAGCTGAGGGGTCCTAGTCAAATTAGATCAGCCTTAGTCAGAATTGAATTAGCCTTAGTTAGATGAAGTCAGAATTCCAAGCGAAGTCAGACAGCCATAGTCAGACAGACTAAGCTTAAGCTCATTAAAGATATTACTTGTCACCTAAGGAAGGAAATCATAATTAAAGCCAAATTAGGATATATTAGGGATTCGGCAACATAGTCATAATTCTAGGAAGATTGGGTATCTCATCCTAGATTTCCTACTAGATAGTCTCCCAATCTGATGAAGATTACTTTCCTTACAAGAACTTTCAAGATTCCTATAAATACACTTGCTTGGGTATTTTTCGAGAAGCAGTTATCTCCCTTGCTAGGAGAGCAACTATATCTCTCTTTAGGATGATCACTTTATTCTCTACAAAACTACCATAGATATCTACCTACAGTCAGATATATCCCTCTACAAAACCACAACACACTTATTCTGTCAATGCCTAATAGAGGCCCTTACGATGCCATTTATGCGTAGACACGGCCATGGAGAATTTATCTCCCAACGCCGCGTCATAGACTATTTGTCAATGATGGTTTACTCTGTTCTTTCATAGAACTACACTCGTGGTTAGGGGTGCAACTTGAGTGGGTTGGGCAGGTTGGAAGGTCAAACCAATCATAACCTAACTTTTACAATTCGAGCTCGGGTTGCATTCGGGTTCATTTGGGCTTGGTTTTAATTGGGTTAGGGTTTACTTGGGTTGGGTTCCGGTTGCCCAACTTTTTCAAGTTTAATCTTGTAATACTTAGTTTCCAAGAATTCCTAAAAAAAATAAGCCAAGTAGCATCAAATCTGGCTAACTTTAATTTCATAAATCAATCTACTATAAAGCTTTAGGATTTAGAGACTACAAATATGGGCTGACTAATTACAGCCTCTTATTCTCTAAAAGCTTAAGTAATTATAAAGGGTAATTTATTAAAAAAAAATTAGAAAGGGCGTTGGATTTTGGACTTGGCTCACTTGGGTGTAGTATGAGCATTAATTAATATGGGCTACAATCTGGTTAGATTGGGTTTGGTTAGTCAGGTTTGGTTGGGGGGATGGACGGACAAATGATCAACCCAACTCAACCCAATTAATGAATGGGTTGAAATTGGGTTGGGTTTGGGCGGGTTATAACTAAAAAAAATCCACTTGTTTGGGTTTAAAGTCAAGTTGGACATGGGCGGGTTCGGATTGGCCCAACCCAAGTTGCACCCCTACTTGTGATTTGATTCTCCTTCTCGGATATATGTAAGTAGTCCTTTGTGAATTCAACCACACCCCTAATCAACCCCATTCCCTCTTCGCCAGGGATCATGGATAATTCTGATAGTGAATTCATATTCCCCCGTCTAAATCACTATATCGACATGTGAATCTACTTTGGGCAAAAAGTGATCAAACGAAGGAATCTTGGAGCAATTTCAATTAAAGTGGATTTGTGAGATTTTCAAGATAATTGTGTTAAAATTCCAAAATTTAATTCCACGTCGTTTGGCCGTGGCGAAGAAAGGAAGGCCCAGCATGCAGCTTTTCCAGATTGACGTTTCGGGATGTTTTGGGAATTTTGAAGGTCAAGATGGCATATTCAAAGGAATGTTCCTTCTGGGGATTTGTTGAGGACCACTTAAGGTTTAAAAAGATATCTTTTTTAATCAAATCGGTGTTGATTTGATTGTAAAAATCCTGTCAGCGAGCGACAACAAAAATAAGGACGACGATCACAACTACTTCATGACTGGAGGGTTTTCAATACCTTTATTTATTTTGTTCTAATCTCTTATTACTTTGAAAAGTTTAAATCACTTTACCATGAAACAAAGAGCTCAACCTAACTATTTGTTATCATTTTTTTTCCAAAGGGGATATGTGCTAACATCCCTTCTCCTTTTCAGATCCTGTGACATTGGACTAACTCAGTCCAACACTATTCCGGTGGAGCCAATAACTCCAACAACGACACAGCCTCTCTGATGAGCATGACAAAGTCCCAAGATGGAGAGAAGTACACTAGGGGCCAATTAACCCTAGAAAAGATATAAAGTTCAACTCCGGAACTTTGTGCGGGTCAACATTTCACCTCAAATTCGATTCGCAGTCATCTCGCCAGAAGTCTACTATAACTCAGTTCGATTCATAGTCCTTTCACTATTTTTCTTGCCTTATCAAAGTTTGTAACTGGAAATGGGAATAAAATTCACTTTTGGAAAAGCAATTTTGTTCAATGTTTTACTGTTATCATTCAAAAAATTATGTTATTGTTAATTGGTGCGGAGAAATGTTTGTGGTCGGAAAACAATTCGAAGGGGAAGAAGAAGACAAATAAGGTTTTGCTATATTTTGTTTTCTAATGTTTAATTTGATTTTGTTTTTCTATTTATTTATAATGGAATTTTACTTTTTGAGTAATTAATCATAAGGGTGAACTTGTTGTTGAAGGGGTGAGGTGAAAGTGAGATTAGGTCTATAGGCCGGGTCTCTACCAAACCACACCCTTTCAGCCCATTCGCACTGAAAGATCAAATATGCTGAAGTTTCACGGTGCATTTTGCATATGGGGCACAAGGGATTGGGGCTTAGCTTCCTACGAAATAAGCAATCAAAGGTGGGGAGTGCACGATCAATCGCCATACAAAAAGCTTGATTTAAGGGAGAGTGTTGCAGCCCCAAATCCTATGCCATATGTCCGGATTAAGAATGTGAGACAAGCATGGCTTGTTGGAGCTAGCCTTAGACAAAGCTATGATATGAGCCCAATGATGCCTAGTTTCACACAGAACTCACCAGATTTTGTGAAGGGCCATATCAATCTATCAACGGTGTTACCGCTGTCTAAAATTATATTCTAAATTGCTCTAATTTACGGAAATGAGAGATTCAAACTTGAGTTGTGCAGGCACATTACCCTAACCAACTTGCCTAATCCACGTTTGCTCATAGTGGAGGCTTTTCAAACCCACCAAGTAAGCATTTGGGGATGAAATTCCAACCATTCCAATATATTTAAGGGATCTTTTAGTTTAAATACCAAATTCAAAAGAACTTTAAGCTAAAATACTATAATTTTTAGTTTAGATACTAGTTAAAAAGTCAAACTAATTTGCTAGTTAAAATGACAATAATGTCCAACTCTACTATTACAAGGCCATAGCCAATTAACTTTCTCAATGAACAATGAATTGTGACTAACATGCATACGTAAGACTTTTGTTAGAAGAAAAAAATTTCACTACGTTAATCACAGGACGTAGGGTCTAGTTCCTAGATTTTGGGCTCCGTTGAAACCCTAAGACCTACACCCTAAAGAGGCAGATTCTCTGCCCTCCCACTTCCCGTGCCCTCCTGTTTTGTGTGGTTATCGTTAAGCCACGTCAACATTTTATATTTTTTTTATAGAGATAATAAGACAAAAAGGAATAGTAATATAAAATGTTAACGTGGCTTAACCGTGACTAATTGAGAATTTGAAAAAGTTTAAAAGAGTTATAAATTCATGGAGTTTAATGGTGTTCCACACATTCCATGTGAATTTTGGATGAAATCATTACAAATCTTAGAGGTTAAGGTTTTATTTCCCAAAGCCTATAAAAAAAACTAATGAAAATGGTTTGAAAATTTTGAGTTTTAACGATAAGGACAAAATAAAGAGTAAAGTGAATAGTACCAATATTGACTTTTTAGTGTAAAAATGTGGTTTTTCGTTAAAGTGAACAGTACTGAGAGCTTTTCGTTAAAGTTAAAAAAAGAAGAAGTATAAAATCCCTCTAAATCCATTAAAATATTTCATCATTTAAAATACTTTAAAATCCAATCGTAATTGAATACATATGGAGTTTTATGAACTACTTTAAAATCCTGAAAGACTGCACTCTAATTTGTAAAGTTTTATACTCTTTTAAAATCTTGATTGAATACCTGTGAACTTCTATAGATTCATTCAAAATCTTGATTAAGTACATATAAAATTTGAATGCATCCCCTCAGTTAGAAGCTCACTTGCAATAAAATTTGTGGCTTATCCTAAAATTATATATACTAAAACTGGGTTTCGTAAAACTAGGTTTCGAATGGCACTGTTCATTAATAGTGTCCGGACGAAAATGCCCTCGCTTATCTGTTTTCTTTCCTTTTGTCTCGCTTGCTTCGTGCGTCGGAGAGACGTTTTTGCCCCTGTTTTCCACGCGTCGGTCATCCTTATTCTCTCGACTTCGAGAGTCTTCTTAACGAGTTAGGGTTTTTGTTCCTTCGTTGCCTTTCCTGATTTCGGCTTTGGTCTTTTCGTTTTGCCCTTTCTTTCTTCCAATCCTCTGCTTCTCTGTGGTCTCCGTTCTTTGTTTCCCAAAAAGGGTTGCTAATTTTTGTGGTTTAGGGGACTTTGTGGTTGCCGGTCTGTTATGCGTCTATTTACACTTGGGGTTTTTTTGCGTTCCGAGGGTTTCGACTAGGATTTTGGCCGATTTCCAGCCCTTTTCAGGGGTGGCGTCTTTCCACCCTGCTGTGGAACAAGTGTGATTCAGCCAAGGTATATTTTATAATCATTTTCTTTCGGTTTTTATTTTTTATTTTTCCTTTGTTTCAATGAAACCTTAATCGTTTCCTTTTATTGCCAGTTGTGGTGCTCTATTGGGTTTTCCCTGTTAAAAGAGAATTTTGCATTTTCGTTCTTTGGTTGGCAAATCTCGGATTTGTTGGCATATGCAACGCTGCTGTAATTTTTTGAGTATATTTTTGGCGCTTCTATTTTTTTTTCGGTTCGGACATGGATTGATAATTATTGGATTTAAATGGATTCGTAGTTTTTGGGGAAAAGATGGGAGGAGTTGTTGAGGTTGTGTGAGATAGTATTGGCCTGACAGATTGTTGTTCACTTGCATGTTACAAAACTAATACTACAACTTCTGTTTCCAGATTAGTTTATCCGCAATTTGCAAATACCAAAATCATTAGTTATCTGTGAGCACATGTGATTTAAAAATTCACTGTCACTGACTTTGCTCTGCTGATTAAATTCTGTGATCAGTTTAGTTTTTTTGCTTTGTTTGATCATTTGATTAGTCGTTGCACCGTACAGATTAAATTACGTACAAAGATAATAAGTGTTTGGTATTTTTTTCCATTGAGATTGGTTTAGATTTGATTTATAAAAAATAAAAATAAAAAAACTGACAAAGAAATGATACGCAGTGATATAGAATGGTTAAATTATGATCTCAGTATCTGTGAGCACATTCGAATTGTAAAATCTGGCAAATCATTTGAAGCAATTCTGATTTCAGCTTTTTGGACTTTACAAATAGGAAGATGAGGAGACAAAAAGAAGTACAAAGGGATGCATTTAGCTTCCACTTTAGAGGTTCCAGGCATCCAAAAACTGCCGACTGGTGAGCTCAAAAAAAAAAAAAATCTCAATTTGATATAAAGTTTGGATTTTCAAGTCTAGATTGGATTTAATTGTACAATTAATTTGATGGGTTTGATTTATATGCAAGGACTTTGCTTTTATTAATGCATAAAATACTAATTAAATTTTAATTAAGATGCTAACTTTGTAGGTACCCTGGAATTAACAATGTAGCTGGAGTTTTCCACTGGTGTGTGGAAAGTCTTAGGAGAGACAGGTATAGCATGGCTTACTGACCTTTTCAATAGGATTTTGAAAACGAAGAGGATGCCAAAATAGTGGCGAAAGAGCACTTTGGTGCCTATCTACAAGAATAAGGGCGACGTACAAAATTGCATGAACTATAGGGGTATTAAGCTAATGAGTCATACAATGAAGCTCTGGGAGAGAGTCATTGAGCATAGATTGAGGCAAGAGACACGGGTTTCGGACAACCAATTCGGGTTCATGCTAGGACGCTCAACCATGGAGGCAATCTATCTCTTACGAAGATTGATGGAAAGATATAGAGAGGGGAAAAAGGATTTACACATGGTCTTTATAGATTTGGAAAAAGCGTATGATAGGGTCTCAAGAGACATTCTCTGGAGGATTTTGGAGAAGAAAGGAGTACGAGTAGCATATATCCAAGCTATAAAGGATATGTATGAAGGAGCAAAGACTGCCGTAAGAACTCATGAAGGACAAACTGAAAGCTTCCCCATAACTGTAGGATTACATCAAGGCTCATCCTTAAGTCCACCTTTTTGCGTTGGTAATGGATGAGTTAACAGGACATATTCAAGATGATATTCCTTGGTGTATGCTTTTCGCAGACGATATAGTATTGATAGATGAAACTCAGGAAGGGATAAATGTGAAGCTTAACCTTTGGAGAGAAGTGTTGAAATCTAAAGGTCTTCGCCTAAGCCGATCAAAGACAGAATATATGGAGTGCAAGTTCAGTGCAAATGGAGGCCAAAATGAGTGCTTTCGCTACCAAAGAGCGACTGCTTTCGCTACCAAAGAGCGACTGCTTTCGCTACCTAAGATCTATCTTGCAAAAGAACGAAGAATTAGATGGAGATCTCAACCATAGAATACAAGCTGGATGGATGAAGTGGAAGAGTGCATCCAACGTGTTGTGTGACCGCCATATGCCATTGAAGCTCAAGGGAAAATTTTATAGGATGGCAATAAGGTCGACGATGCTGTATGACACATAATGTTGGGAGGTGAAGCATCAACACGTACACAAAATGGGTGTAGGGGAGATGAGGATGCTTCGTTGGATGTGTGGGCACACGAAAAATGATAAGATTAGGCATGAGGATATCCGAGGTAAAGTAGGAGTAGCCGAAATTGTAGGAAAGCTGAGAGAAAATCGGTTACGGTTGTTTTGACATGTGCAAAGAAGGCCTACTGACGCTTCGGTTAGAAGATGCGACTATGGGATAGAGGTTCAGGGCCTAAGGGGTAGAGGAAGACCTAGAAAAAATTTGGAAGAGACTCTAAGAAAAGACTTAGAGTACTTGGATTTAACGGAGGACATGACACAGGACCGAGCACAATGGCGTTCTAAGATTCATATAGCCGACCCCACTCAGTGACTTGGAGTTTTCAAGTCTTCAACCGAGAAGTTTTCCTCACTCGAGAAATTAAGGGAACACTACCTCAACCTACATGCTTCACTCACAAAGCTTCAACATACAAGCTTCAACAAAAGAAAAATTCAAAGAAGTTAGTGAAGAAGGCTTTGGTGTATTTAACACAATACGTTGAAATGAAACAAAATTTATTTATTGATATCTCTGATAAGTTACAAATATGTACATATACATGAGTCAAAATAAACAAACAAGAGGGGGCAGCATTCACAAAGGTTGCTTAGGAGAAGTCTCAGCAGTCGGTAGAGCCCCAGAAAGAGAAGGCACCGGAGGGTGATTACTCGGAGCCTCAGTACTGGATAGAACCCTAGAAGGAAGAGGCATCGGAGGCTGATCATTTGGAGCTTCATTACGCGGTACAGCCCCAGAAGACGAAAGCAATAAATGCCTTTGGAACAAACCCACAAACCTCTGGTGATCAAGTAAAATCTGACCATCAGATTCCTTTACCTGGTCAAGCTTCCTCTTCATGTTTGTAGCATAGTCATGTACGAGCCTGTGCAACTTTTTATTCTCATGCTTGAGCCATCTAATCTCCTGCTTGAGACTTATCACTTCAGCCGCCAATGATTCAACTTGGCGGGTTCGAGCAAATAGGTGTTGGGCAATATTTGACACAGAACCTGCACACTGAACACTAAGAGCCAGAGAATCCTTAACAGCCAACTCATCAGACCGTTTGGAAAGAAGTTTGTTATTTTTAGGAGTGAGAATGTTTCTGGCCACCATCGCAGCGGTCATATCATTCTTTATCACGGAATCCCCAACGGTAAGAGGACCAGTAGGGGATAAGAATGATGGGTGCCATATGTTGTCCGGAGAAGGCGCGGCTACCTCTTCACCAAGGTTCAAGTTAAAAAAACGATCGGAAGGGCCAGACATTTTCAAAGGTGTTGAAGAGAGAAGAGGTCGGACAAATCAAGATCTTAGAAGTGCAAGAAGGGAACTTCTATTGGTGGAGATCAAGGGAGAAAATATCGGTAATATCGGAAATATCGGTAGTCCGAAAACACGGAAATATCAATGGAAATATCGGGATAATATCGATATCGATAAAAATTACATGGAAACCACGGAAATTGTAAGAAAAACTTGGAAATTTTTAATGAAACTTTGCAGGATGTTTATTTAGTCAATTATCTATTAGTTTATCACAAAAAATTGGAAGGAAATGCATTGCATGCCGGATTTAACTGATTTAAGTTGATTATATAACGAGCTGGCAAACATTGTGAGTGTAGAAAATATGTAGTAATTAATGAAAGAAGTTTAAACACACCATAATCATTTATATATAATTAATTAGTACAATATTGGGAGGTTTTATTTCGGATATTAAAAAAAAAAAAAAGGAAGTGAATAAAATGATGAAGAATAATGTGCCGAATTTGACACTTTAAATTTCTTACACATAAGCATGCGTCTAGGCGTTGAAGTTCCAAATTATAGTATATCAATTAACGATTGAAAATCAATACGTTGAATAAGACTAAACTTTAATTTGGATGCCGATTATGTTTTTTCAAGTTTATATAAAGTAAAAGAATTGAATTTTGGAAGCCAGGAGTGTGTCAATTGTTTTATAATTCGTCCGAATACATATATCAGGTTGCTACTCAACGTAATTTGAAAGTATATCTAGTGCAAGGACTTGTCTTTTTTTGTTGATAAGCAAAGGATTTGTAGCTTTTTTTGCTAAGCAGTAGAACATATTATGTTTGTTTTATCTTTAGCATTTGATCGTTGTCCACAATATAGCATTTAATCTCACACACCACCACACACACAGAGAGCAAGTCAGAGAGTGAGTGAAACGCCACCACACACGCACTTCGAGACCCCCCACACCACACACGCACACAGAGACTGAGCTCAGTCTCTCGATCCTTCCTTATCTTTCTTCCGAGTTCTGAACTTCTGAGTCTTCTCCCTTTCTTCTCTCTTCTTCTGAGTCTTCTCCCTTCCCTTCTCCCTTCTCCAGTTCTCCCACACATAGAGAGACATCATCTCTCGATCCATCTCTCCACTACGTCTCCCTCTGCTCCTCCCTGGCCTTCCTCCTCGTCGAGCCCGTCACCATGTCCCACGACCTCTACCTCTCATCCGTCGTCCTCATAGGCGCGATCCTCCTCGTCCGCGTCTCCCTCTGCTCCTCCCTCGCCTTCCTTCTCGTCGAGCCCGTCACCATGTCCCGCGGGCCGCGACTTCTACCTCTCTTCCGTCGTCCCTATCGGCGCGATCCTTCTCGTCCGCGTCTCCCTCTGCTCTCTCTCTCTCCTCTCTTTCAACCGCTGATCGAATATGATATGTGAAATGCTTGCACATTGATCTCTCAGCTCCGTCTGATCCGCGGCCTTCCAAAGATGATGATCTTTAGTACTGTAACTGCCGGTGAGGTACTCGATTTCTCAACGTCTACTGTTTTCTTCCAGATCTTGCTCGAATTCAAGCCCTTGCTTATCGGATTAGTGTAATTTTGTCACTGATTTTGGTATAAAGTGGTGATTTTTGTTGAAAGATAGTGATGATTTTGTTCCGTTTGGTTGCAGGTTTCGTTCTTGCTCGGAGTTATTCCGATTCTCCGGCGAGGTTGTGACTGTCGAGAAACCAAAATATCGCGATATTTTGACGAAAATTCCTTGGATACCTATTAAAATATCGGTAAAGCAAAAAACCGATAATATCGACGAAATATCGCCGATATTATCGATTTTTTCTTCCATGGTGGAGATTCAAGTGTGCTTTGGAACTTAATGCCAACCTCTATAAAAATCTGCACTCGACGGAGCTTCAGAAATCGAAGAGGCGCCTGCTCAGAAATCGAAGAGGCGTTTGCTTTCTCAAAAGCTGGGCTCCTCAGAGACCACGAAGGCCGATCTCAGAGATCGAAGAGGCGTTTGCTTTCTCAAAAACTGGGCTGCTCAAAGACCACAAGGGCCGATCTCAAAAATCGAAGAGGCTTGCTTTCTCAAAAGCTGGACTGCTCAGAGACCACGAGGGCCGATCTTAAAAATCGAAGAGGCACCTGCTTTCTCAGCCTTGTCAGCACCTGTCACATGCACACTCAGCTTTGCGGAAATTACGGGCAATCTGTCGAAGATTTCTGGTGAAGTAGAAAGCACGTGAATCTTACTGTTCAATCATCCACTTTCCACACACAACATCAGCTCATGGGTACCACAGATAACTTTGCCAAAGATATCTGACAAAGTTTAGACACGTGAAGCTTGCAGCTCCCACTACATCGCTATGACCAAGAAGGGTAAAAGAATAGCAAAGAAACAGCACTAACAAAGTTTAGACACATAAATTTTGAAGGTTTAGCTACCATATTATTATCCACAAGGGTAAAGGAACATCACCACTGCTGGATAAGTGGAAAGTCTTTGTGTGTCAACCTCTGTGCTCCGTGGCAAGGTAGACTAGCAAAAATACCCAACCTTTACTCACATTCGAGAAAACACTCCCAACAAGATTGCTTGCTCCAAAATCGAAGAGGCACCGCCCTTTGAATCTCGAGAGCCAGATTCCCAACAGGATTACTTTCTAAAAAATTGAAGAGACATCGCTCTCCGAATTTCAAGAGCCAGACTCCCAGCAGGATTGCTTTCTCAAAGATCGAAGAGGCACCGTTCTCCGAATCTCCAGAGCCAGATCCCCGACAGGATCGATTGTTCGAAAACCAAAGAGGCATCGCTTTCTTAACTTCGAAATTCAGATCTCCTTGGATAAAGCTTGTCTGTAATCTTCACACGCAACATCAGCTTTCCAGATACCACAGACCACTTTTTCAAAGTACTCTGATAGAGTTAAAACATGTGAAGCTGGCAACTCCCACTACAGTGCTATGACCAAGAAGGGTAAATGAATAACATTACTACTTGTTGTTAGGGAGACTCTTATATATGTCGACCTCCATCCTCAACGGACAGGCAGACCTGCAAAAATGCTTAACCTTTCCTCATATCTGAGAGGGCACTCCCAACGAAGCCTCTCGAAATACTCAGCTTTCTTTCCCCCCGATAATACCTCTGCAAACAAGCTACACCAAAGCAAGAATATCTCATATCATTAGGGTTAAAAGCAAGAGTATCCCATATCATGCTTGTTCCCTGTCTTTTCCTTTAGCCTTGTTCTTACTTGCAAGACAATGAGAAAGAGAGCAATCAGTCAGCACTTAGAATCAAGCTTCCAGTCAGGAACTGACTGCCTCGAACCCCTTACCTGATTACTTACCTGGCATTGCTCTCGAGTACTCATCTTCAACATCTTATGCTTCCAGAGAAGATACCACATCTGCCTGAGGAACAGATAGTGCAAGTGAGAAGGATACAAGGAAGCATGTGGAGACAAGCGTAACATAACACGTGCCGATACTTCTACTACTTTGTCAACAGAAAAAGTATCCCATGTCAGCAGGGTCGAATGTACTCTATATTTGATGGACTTGCTTTGACCCTCAAATTCTTCAGTCGGCCTTATACTCTGGAGGTAACTAGAAAACCCTCCAGCCTAGTTCAAGAATAAGCCTGTGGAAAGTTACTTCTTCAAAAGCAAAAGTATCTCATATCATCTCATCTCTTTTTCTTCTCTTTATCCTTCATACTGCCTGCAAGATAAGGAGAATGAGAACAATCAGCCAGAACTCGAAATCAAACTTCTGATCTGGGACTGATTGCTTGGAGCTCTGATTACTTACCTTGTCTGTCACCTCTTTCAGCAAATCCCCTAGCTTGGCGACTTGGGGGACTCCTACTACATGGTTTGTATCACGCTTGACCAAGCCTGAAACTACAAGTAAGCTTCAAGTGAAATTGATACATTATTTTGTGCATCTTCACCAGTTAAAGATACCAACCCTGGACGGAGGAAGAGTACTTCTAGAGAAGATGCCGCATCTACCTATGAGACAGATAAGGCAAGTGAAGACGATACCACACTTCGGTACTTAGAAGTTTCGTGATTACTCAGCGGCTTGGATCTTACAAGTCCCTAACCGAGGAGATTCCCTTCCAACCAGGAGGCCAATCACAGAGTGACACGTGTCGACATCAGAAGCCAATCATAGCGCTACACGTGTCAACATCAGAAGCCAATCACAACACGAAACGTGTCAATGTCAGAACAAGGCTAGAAACTCTCTTCTATAAAAGGAGATCATTATCCCAAAATATTTCCTAATGCCATTTGTACTAAATCATTCACTTGTACCCACTAAAGGAGAGCTTGAACCTATGTACTTGTGTAAACCCTTCACAATTAATGAGAACTCATCTACTCCGTGGACGTAGCCAATCTGGGTGAACCACGTACATCTTGTGTTTGCTCTCCTGTCTCTATCATTTTACATACTTATCCACATTAATGACCGGAGCAATCTAGCGAAGGTCACAAACTTAATACTTTCTGTTGTACCAAAGTTCTCACTGAGTTTGTGCATCAACAATTCTTAAGTCCTTACCTTTTTGCATTGGTAATGGATGAGTTAACAGGACATATTCAAGATGTTATTCCTTGGTGTATGCTTTATGCAGACGATATAGGGTTGATAGATGAAACTCAGGAAGGGGTAAATGCGAAGCTTAACCTTTGGAGAGAAGTGTTGGAATCTAAAGGTCTTCGCCTAAGCCGATCAAAGACAGAATATATGGAATACAAGCGGGATGGATGAAGTGGAAGAGTTCATCCGGCGTGTTATGTGACCGTCGTATGCCACTGAAGCTCAAGGGAAAATTTTATAGGACGACAATAAGGTCGGCGATGCTGTATGGCACAGAATGTTGGGTGGTGAAGCATCAACACATACACAAAATGGGTGTAGCGGAGATGAGGATGCTTCGTTGGAGGTGTGGGCTCACGAGGAAAGATAAGATTAGGAATGAGTGGGTTGGACATGTGCAAAGAAGGCCTACTGACTCTCTAGTTCGAAGATGTGACTATGGGACAGAGGTTCAGGGTCAAAGGGGTAGAGGAAGACCTAGGAAAACTTTGGAAGAGACCCTAAGAAAAGACTTAGAGTACTTGGATCTAACGGAGGACATGACACAAAACCGAGCGCAATGGCGTTCTAGGATTCACATAGCTGGCCCCATTTAGTGGGAAAAGGCTTTGTTGTTGTTGTTGTTGTTGTAATCGAATTTTGTTTGCATAAATGCTAGATTTGTTGCTTGGGGCCGCAAATCCTACCCCTTGTTTGTTACTTTGTTCCAATTGTTGCAATCAATTTTTCATCGTTTATTTGGTCAATTCTTGCATTGTTTTATTTGGTGAATTCTTGATTAACGACTGTTTCTTCTTGCTTGGTCTAATTGGGTAACTTAAGAATTTCATCTGTTGATTAAATTTCATGTGAGAATTTTTTGTCCTGATGGATCTTTTTTTTTACCATTATTCATTTTTTTTATTATGTACCTGAGTTCGGTATTCCTTTGGAGTTTCTGCAAGTTTAAAGTAATATGTTGTTGTTGTTTTGATTGTGCGTTTTGTGACTTACACTATTTTAATAAGAATGTTTTCAATTTACTGCAATCTCAATCTCAATCTCAATGAGTTTTTTTATGATACACCTTATCAGTGAATTTATCTACATTTTTCAAATGTTGGTCTCGACGATTGTGATCATTGCACTGTGGATTTTGTTTCAATTCCTAAATTTTGTCGAACATTTGACAAGTGCTTCTTGAATAAATTTCGAGTAAAGAACGTCCAAATATGACAATTTCAGGGTTTCAAATTCATTGGAAAATATGAAATAATATTGCATAGTTTTTTATTAATGCGAAAAATTGGTACTTTTGTGGTGATATATGCTTTTGGAGAAAGTTGTAAAGTTTGATACTTTCCAGCTTTAATCTACTTTTTCCGTTGTCTTAAGGTATAGATCCCCACATTTAATTTACTTTCCAGGAGCAGTTTGAAGGATTAAAATGTTGTCATTTGGTACATATGATCTTGGTTTAGAAATTGATAGCGAGATGGAACACTCCTAACTGCTTTGTAACTCCTAAATACGTTGTAAGTTCTACTCACTCATCCTATAAGAGTTGCTTCATAATTGTAATATTCAAAACCAGATGGCTTTTTTAGTTATGGTTCGATTATTATTTTGCTTTTCAATTGTTATTCTTCATTTTTGATGTGGTTGCTTTTTGTGATTTGCATTCAATATGATCCATACTCTCAGTTTTCTTTTTAGAATTCCTCTCTTTGCCTTTTCCCAATGTTAATATTTTTCTCCATGATAGAAATTTTAGGGTCTATGTTTATATATATATATATATATATATATATATATATATATATTAATTTAGATCCTACAAATTGATGATGGAATTAAATTCAACGCTGCTCATTGTTCCTTTTTAGATAAGGTTGTACAGGAGCAAGACGTAGCACCGCAGCATCGCGCGGGCAATCTTGCTAGTATTTAACAGAACTTTGTAATTTTTTTCTTAAAACCTATGCGCAACTTGGCATTTCATATAAATTTAATCCACAATCCTGATTGAAACAGCACGTCCACAACTGAATGCTGGTAAATTAAAACCAGACATTCTAGATTTCATTGGAAGCACAAAGTTTGACAACTACATTAACTCTGAGATTACCATTACTTGAATAATGTACTTAATCATAACACATTACTTATTCTAAAGTAGGGGGAGGGCAGGCACTATTCACCTTTGTTTTGATTTTGCTTTATTTACAACAATGCCAGCCGAATGTGGCTGGGTTGGGGGGTGATTCTCAAAAATTCAGAGGGTGATTTTGTCTTTTGAGGTCAATTCCTCCCCCCTCGATTTTGCTTTATTTACAACACAACCGTGGGATTTGGGGCTGGGTTGGAACGTAGTTATTAAATGTTAGGAGGGTAATTTTGTCCTGTGCATTTGAGACGGATTGGGGTGGGTTTGGGTTTGCTGTCATTCAGTGAGGGTTTCGGGGATGGGAGGCCATGCCTCCGATAGAGAGAGAGGGAGAGGGATCCTGGCATGGGTGAGTGGAAGGGAGACAGTGAGAGAAAGAGAGAGGGAGGGGTTGGATGATGAACAGAGCCGAGTAAGGTCCCCTCAGTTCATGAATCACTCTGGATCGTCCGTTCCCTTTTGCATGTCGGATCAATGGCTGGATTTCGAAAGCTAAGTTCCATTTTTTATTCCATTCTTTGCTGTTACCATGGATGTGAACTGTTGGGTTAGGTTTTGGGGGTTCCTTTGTTTCGTTTTCTCTCATTTTCTCTCATTTTGGGGATGCATCTCTCTGTTCGGTACATTGTCTTCTGTTTTAAGGTCAGTTTTCTTCTTCTTTTTTGTGGCTTTTTTTTTGGGGGGGGGGTTTCAGTTTTTTGTTGATCTTTCACTCTGTATTTAGATTTTTCGTTCGTGAATGATTAAATGGGTATTGGGTTTTGGTGGTTGAAAATATGTTTTTTTTTCTGCTTTAGCTTCTTGCTCATTTTCCTGGGATTTTTGGTTTTCGCTTCCACAAGGGTAAAGAGAACACTAAAATCTCAGGTTAAATGGGTATTGGGTTTTGGTGGTTTAAAATATGATTTTTTTCTGCTTAAGCTTCTTGCTCATTTTTCTGGGATTTTTGGTTTTCGATTGCAAGGGTAAAGAGAATGCTAAAATCTTAGAAATTGGTATTGGCAATTGTATTAATTCATTTGCATTTTTGTTGGTTTGCAGTATAGGTGCATTGAGACCTAAAAATATTTGCGTGAACTTCATCGTTGAGGATGCCTCTTCTCGAGTCTTCTGCTTCATTCCGTTTCTCTCATCCAAAAAATTAATCGCTGCTTCTCAAACTCTCTCTGTCTCGCACCGCCACACCAGGCGCCGCAACCGCTCAAAGGCTTGGGTCTCCAAAGGCGGCGTTTTGTAAAACCCTCCCCACTCAAGGCAAGTAATTTCATGCCCAATTTGGAATTTAAATCTATTTATTTTTTATATGTATGTATGTATAGAATGTGATTTGATGATGTGTGTTTGCTGATTTTGGTGCAGATACAACTTCGTATTGTTCCCAAGCGATGTATTGAAGATGGGGATGCCAACTTATAGCTTTTCAGTTCAAACATCACATTTGACTTCCATGGCGGAAGAAGGTTTTGATTTCAATGCCTGCATATATAATGGTAAACCTCCCCTGTGAAGTTTTGGTGTTTAATTTCACTCCCCAATTTCTAATTTTGTGGAATATGATTTTACCCAAGTTAATATTTTTATGAAAACTAGAGAAGTTACATTAGTTAAGAAATTGTCTCGATGAATTTGGGAAAGTGTAATTTGGGATTCTGCAAGTCTAACTTTTGATGTTGTTCTGATATTTTGTGTTTTTTTTCCTTCACAATAGCTATGTTGGTCTCTCCTCACCTCTCCTTTTTGGCGCAGGAGCGTGGATTAGATTCTCCAGATTTGATTTCATTCCTGGTAGAACTTAGTTTTCATGTTAATGGCGAGGTATTAGTTATATGCTCTTTATACATGACTATTCCTTTGCCGTAGCATATGCTTTATTGAATTCCTCCATATATTTTTTTGGCTTATAGTTATTTCCAACTAAAATATGAATAGTGCTGCAGTAAATGTTGCCATAAGAACTTCTCATAGTATTCATTTTTTTATTTCTTTTGTAGAAAAGTGTTTTCTTCCACATGGAAAGTTTCTACCTGGAATTAATCTCTCACCTCTTGATTCTATTCTCTTTTTTGTGTGTCAGGCATATAACATAAATACATTCAATGAGAGGCAAAATAATATAGTCAAGGATCTTGCAGATTTGGGACTGATCAAACTTCAGCAGGTTATACTTTTGTGATTTATTCTTGGTATAACATGCACTAAATTGGTAATAATTTCCCAGATGACAGTTTTAACCATTTCCTGACCTCAAGTTTTAAATTTCTATCTTTTTGTGTACTTATCCAGGGAAGGAAAGACAGTTGGTTTATACCTACTAACTTAGCTACTAATCTTTTAGTTAGCTTGACAGACTCATCATCGAGGAAACAAGTTGGTTATTTGTACTCATTCTAGCTTTGTCTCTAATCGTTTATTCCACAACTAATTCCTAATCATCAAGAAAACTGATCTCCCCTTTTAGGTACAATTACGTGTTTTAGTGGAAACAAACTTCAGGCTCTATGCCTACTCAACATCTAAACTACATTGTGAAATTTTGTATTTTCCTAGCTGCTCTCCCCTTTTAGGTACAATTGCATGTTTTAGTTTGATTTTAGGGAGCTCTTGCAATGGAATCTTCCCCTTTTGCAATATATTGAACATAAGACCTACACCTACGCAGGGGCGGATCGACGTTGGGACAAAGTTGGTCAGTTGACCACATGGACGCTGGAAAGTTGGCTAGGGAGAGCACCCAAATTGTTTCCCGCATCTTGGTTAAGGTCTGTACTGAATCTTGCTGCTTTGGAACATTTCTTTTAATTGTAAATAAGAAGTTTGTTAAATGTTTATGAGTGTTGTATTGATGTGCAGGCACTAAAGGCAATGCTGTCTCCTGATTTCAGCCTTTGTCTCTGCTTAATTCCAGAAAGAGTGGTATAGTTCTCTCATTTGCTTTCCCCTCTAAGTTTAGTACATACTCGGTTACAATTTCTTTTTTTTCTTTCACATGGGTGATCGGGGTTTCAAATAGGTTGTGCATTCTGTGTGTGCGAGCCAGAATTGTAGTATGGTTTTCAAGTTGCATGTATATTAATATCTCATTAGTTTCTGTTTCTCTCTTTTATCATCTCCACGAATTTCGTTATCAAAATTTGAGATATTTTTGGATGTGAATGTTATTCAACGTTGGCCAACGAAGGTTATTCAGCTAATTCCGTCTATTGTGTACTCTAATTCTTTATTAGCAAATGGATGAGCAGTTTAAGACACTAATTGTTTTATCTCACTACTTGGAATTATGTTTGTCTCTGTATCCAAACATTTGGCATGTTGTTAGTTTAGGTTAGAGGAACTCATAGCCACACACCTTACCAGGAACAATTTTCATTTTAAGGAAAATTAATAGAAAGGGCTCCAAAACTTTGCATTTTAATAAAAAAACCATCTAATAACTTTATTTAATGACAAGGACAATAAGAAAAAAACATAAAATATAAACATGTGTGCCTAACGCCCGTTAAGTTTCATAAACAGTGTAGTACTGTTCCTCTGTCATCTTTTTTGCTGAGGATTTCTTTTGAACCTTGCGAAATCAAAAAGACAACTTGAGAGCCCAAGTTTGAATTTTTTGCTATTTAGTAGTGACTTTGTAGCACAATAGAAATATGTGGAATGATATTTTTGGCTTTCAATTCTAATTGGCAATATGCTGCGCATTTAATTTCAGGTTGCATTATTTTTGTTATTATGTATATTCTTGATTCATGATTGTAGATGAAGATGGTTGATATTGATACACACTATCTCTCTGTTTTTGGTTTTCCGTTTATTTAATTTGGATAGGGTTTTGGAAAATTATCTTTGGTTGCGGCATTGGCGGCTCAGTTGGCTGCAAGTGTAGTCCAGGCAGGCACAAAAGAGATCACTACTAAGGTATTTTTCTATCCATTCTTAAATTTGTTAGATGCTAGACGATTGCTTTGCTACTGGTGTTAGCATTTACAAAACATATTGAGGAAGTATTCTGAATTTGGACACATTATGCTAATGGTAATCTCATCATGCTTAATTACCATTCTTTCTTCATGTCATTATTTTCAACGCATTACCATATTAGATAGGTGGTGTTAGCACAGAATCCCATGTGTATGTTAGGTTGTACCATTAATATCATGATCTGAACATGAGGGATTAGCACAGTAATCATACTAAGTAATCATGTTATGCATGACATCAAGGCATGTACTATTAACTTCCAATGGTTGACGAATTTGGAATTTGTTCATCGAATTGGGTTTTCTGGAGTTTTTAAGTTCTTGGATCTATTCGAGATTTTAAATGGGATTTTCCCTTATTACACTATAATTTTGTGCGTAGGAGACCATCTGAAGCCGCTTGAATGTTTTTGCGCAGGAACTTTTTAATAGAGCTTTAAGCTCTTCTTATTCTGTTTCAATTGTTAGCTTCTGTTTAGTGTGCTGTTAGTTTTGTTGTTAGGTTGCTGGCATTGTTTGTTAATTATTATTAACAAGTTTTTGTTGTGTGATTTGAATTTGAACGAAATTAGTAAACACAACAGAGAAAAGTTTAGCGCAAAGTTTTGTCCTGTGTTTTCAGCCATTGATCTATAGTAGGACAGTTAGAGTCTCCAGTTTTGTAGATTCTTTTAGATTTTGATTCTTGAACTTCAGTTTCTTCATGACCGACAATTTGAGGTTCAGTTATACTTACAAATGTAATCGACCTTACAAGAATGCTTATAAAAAACTATGTATGTTATAAAATAAAAATAATCACAGAAATTTTGCTCCCCTAATTGGTCATTAGGTTGTTGTTTTTCTTTAACATCTGAAGAACATTATATCAAAGACATCTAAACTTTTAAATGTGTCATAATTGATCATCAGATTAAATCTAAGTGCCATAGTTGAAAAATCTTGGGATTCAAAGCTATGGCGCCAACAGTACCACCACACCCAAATATATAAATAGAAATATAGTCACTATAGGCTAACTAAAGAACCCAGGCTTGAACATAAACCAGGGCATAAGACACTTACCAAACTTTTCAAATGACTCAATTGTTCACTTAGCTTGATAACTACTTCCTACAATTTATAAATCACATCATTAGATGCAATAAAAAATACATGAAAGTGAAATGCACTTAATTTGATTTGCACTTTGTTTTCTTATACGTCCTACTGTTACGGGATTAAATTTAACAGACATCCATACTAACAGCTTCTGTTTTCAAAATTTGTGGAAACCAGTTGTGATATGTTGAAGGAAAGTTCAGAAAAGAAAACACCTCTACATACCGAATATTATGTCTAACTTTAGCATACTTGAAGCCGGTATGCTATGCCATCAGCTGCTTCTAATTTTGTAAACAGTTAATACTATCTTAAAATTGAAATGCCAATGATTCGAAGCTCATGACTGAATTATTATATTTCTGCAAGATTTATTGAATACTTTTTTTCAAACTGTCTCTCGCAGCGGAATCACCGCCACCAACAGCTATGGCTGCGCAGTTTGTCGTCGTCCAGTATTCCTCCGAAATTCCACCATCTCTCTTTACTCTCTCTGACTCATTGCATCCTTATTCTTCCAGGTACACCCATATCTATATCCCAAACTACTCTTTATATGTATCTATTAGTTATGTGCTTATATACTGTAAGGATGCTTGGGCTGGTATATATATTTCCACATATTGTATGGGTAGCCACAAGCATTTGTGTTTTATCCGGCAGTGTGATGCCATTTTTATCCAAACAGGAACAGGTTCTGGAAGTGATCTCTGTTTCTGTTATCAAATGTGTGTAGTTTCCTATTTTTTTTCTTCTTTTGGCTGGAAGTAATGGAGAAGATAAAATTTGAAAGACAGTTGTGGTAATCCTTGAGATAAAAGTAGATGATCCAAGGATTAAAACATATATTTCAAGGAATTAATGTTGGATGCAAAGAACAATGTTACAGTTTCACTATCATATATCCAAATATCGTAAGTTTGGGACTTAACGTAAGCTATAGTTAGCAAGACCACTTACAAGTTATCACCTTTGCATTTGTATGTTATCAATATAAAGATTATTCTTTTGATCAGTTAGATGTCACAGTTTTTATAATCAATGCTTTTGGTTAACTATAAATCCACACACCATTTTCATAAGATTTGTTTTTCTGCCAACATATTAATTTTGCTCAATGATTGAATATTTTTTATAGAAATGATGTAATGGGTTAATCTAAAATTCTGAACTGAACTCTTACATGACTGCTACTGCACATGCTCCTTTTTTTGGTTGTTGGGTTTTATTTTTATTTCATTTTTTTGGTAAATGCAATTGTTGGTTTTGCAAAGAACTGACTTTTGTCTTATTTATAGTTCTCTATGCATGTAGTTTCACCTTTTTTATCTCGACTATCTGGTTGGCTTTATTTATCAGGCCCAGGGTTGTGATTTTGGATGCTAACATGATTAACCACCGGTTGGTGTTCCTTGGGAACTTGGTGCGGAGAAATGCAAGCATGTTGCAGCGTATTATGGGTATATTACTACAACTTTTTTTTCCCCTTTCTGTAAATGATACTAGATTTTAACCGAGACCAGATTGTATTAATCAAAAAAAAGCATTGTTACAAGATTCTTTTCCATAAAAAAAAGACTAGGTATCCATACTGTATGGTTATTTTCTTTATAGTATAAACCTGTTGAATCAACCATTGAATTGGTTTTGGAGTTTTAGTTTGATCAGAGAGATAGAGTGTTTTTTTGGGTGAAAGTTTTAATCAGTGAGACTTGGCAGAAAATGGAAGAATTTTCCTTTTCTACGATCTAAGAATCAGACCCAATGCATTCTTACTGTTTAATGCTGAGAGTTTCTATTTTGTTATATTATAATGGAACCAATGCAGGTTTACTTCGACTACATGAGGAGCTTCGGAGTTGAATTTCATGAGTTTTTTTAGGAAGGAATAAAATCAGAAATTGAAGTTGGAGTAGGTCCCTGTGGAGAGCTACGGTATCCTTATCCTGAACGGCATGGTTGGAAATATCCTGGTATTGGTGAATTCCAGGTACCTTAATAAATGGTGATCCCTCCTTTCATTAGTGGCATGCATAATAGGTAGGGACTGACGGTTATTTCTAAATGTTAAGTTAATAGCCCTTCATTCATCTATGGTTATGACCTTAAGCCTATAGCTCATTTGATTTTTTACTTCTATCTGAACTTTGAAGTAGTTCTCTGATTCAACCTGGTTTGGTGCAGTGTTCTGACCGATACTTGATGAAGAATCTGACGCAGGCTGCAAAAGCAAGGGGCCACTCCTTCTAGGCCAGAGTACCAGATAGTGCAGGTTCTTATAATTCCCAACCACATGAGACAGGGTTTTTCCGTGACGGAGGTGATTATGATAACTACTATGGCAGTTTCTTTCTTAATTGGTACTCCTGTGTGTTGATTGATCATGGTGATCGGGTATATGAATCCTAGAGCACCATTGCGCTTGGTAGATATAGGATCCTTATTGAATGATACAAAAAAAACTCAATATTTTCTATATATTGGTTACTGGTAATTTGGATTGGTGTCTGAGATTTAGAGAATGGCTCGCATCTTTAATTTCTGTTTCCTTCATTATTACTGTTTTCAATATTTTTACTGCTGGGTATTGATGATTTGTAGTCTGTGAGGGCTTCAATCTGTTGGAATTTTGAATGGTTATTGCTTCATTGGAATTTGGGTGGTCCAAATTTTGAATTAGAAGAAAACCCATTTGATTAATATTTTAGGTGGATTGGCTCTGTGTGTTTCGTCTGTTATTTCTTCCCCAGTTGGAAAGTGGAAGCCCCAACTTTGAGCTCAGAGCTTGAATTTCTCAATCATTCGTTTCTCTGCACTCTCATCAGTTCACTCTTTTGAGGAACTGGGTACTTATCCAGCTCTAACGAGTAATACTCCATTTAATTGCTTAATTGAGGTTTTTTGTTTCTCTTTTTCGCTCTTTCATCAGTTCATTGGCTTTTTGGTTTTTCTTGATCCTTCTTAATTATCATCTATTAATCTTTCCATTCATAATGAAGCTTAAATGTCAACCTATTTTGAGGTAGCCACGTGAACCATTGCAAGAAACGTGCTGCTGACTCGGGATTTGACATTGCAGGTTTCATTGACTTCCTATCATGTGCTTGCTTATTTTTTATTATCTGATTTTAAACTTTTAACAGCATAAAGCTTATGAAAATTCAAATGTATTTGACCACGATATAATTTTAGAGGATTTAAAACGTTTTGGTGGATGTAGAAGAATGTTTTAAGTCTAACATATTTTAATGTGGACTATCCTTTTATTTGGGTCAATTTACATTGTCGATCATTGATAATATTAATGTTGCAATCCTTGATTCCCAATGAAAAATGCCTGTTTTGTATCAATCATTATTGGAAGGAAAAGAGAGGCGAGTGAAACATTAGCTGTGTAATAGTTTTACTAAACAAACAGAATTATATCACACATTTGTATCCTACAACTCATCACAGTAATCATAGTTGGTCAGTTTAATTATTAGCAGCTGATAAGTGTTTGTAAAGAAGTGTAGCCATGGGAATTTAAACAAATTCAAATTTATAGATTCCAATGGGTCAAGGTTGATGTGGTAAGGAATTTATGGACAGTTGGACACACACACACACACAGATATATATATATATATATATATATATATACATTCGCCTCTTTTAAAACAGAACACCATGTTAAAACGGTTGAACAAGCTTATGCTCTTAGTAAAGATCATGAGACTTGCCAATTGTTTACCCCAGAACAAATTAATTCCCATAGGAAAGATGGTCATAATTATATACATATAGGTTTAGTGCAAATTGCTGCCAAACCATTAACACGTAGAGGTCTTAATACCTCTATCCTCTTATGTCTCCGAGATGCTAGATTCACTGACTTCAGTGATAGTATACTTGGTATGGTTGAATCCAGCCTCTGTAATGGACCTATCCACTTTGACTGCTTTCCAGATCTTACCATAAGTCTGTCTGACCCACATATGTTAAAAGCACTTACACTAAATATCAAAACTTCAGGATATAAAGTCCTAGAAGGAACACAGCCTTTGGCCTTAATTTATAGAATTTATTATAAAGTCACTGGCACAAATATGAACTTTCAGGCTTTAACCAAAAGTCCGAAGGATCATACTCTCTTGATCCAGACTGATCAAGAGAATGCCAATATTAAAATACCTCGAACCATTAGGTGGTCAGAAATCAATCTCCCTTCAGATTGGTGTCTGATAAATGAGAGTCGGCCAGTAGCCATCCAAAATAGTCTAGTTAACTTAGACAACGTAGAACAATACTTCGACGGAACGGTTAAAATTAATTTTGATCGTCCTGCAAGGCAACCCTGTGATTCTAATCGATCACTTAAATCCTTTACTTCCAATAGGAATTCTTTTTCTGGATCTATGCCAACCGATAGGCAAGGTCGAGACCAAGAATTGATTAATTCCCTAGCCAATAGGAAATTAAAATCAGTAGATACAGGCTCATCAGTCACCCAACAAGAATTAATAAATGACCTTTTAAATTACAAACTCCAATCACTTGAGACAAACGCTCAAGTAGTCCAGCCTACCTATCATACCCCATCCATTCCTCCTAAGGAAGAACAAACATCCCCAACTGCTTCTGATTTTGATGCAGAACCAGTTCACCATCAACTATTGGTTTTAACCAGACAAGAACCTTTTAAGTATGATCGTAAGAAACTCTGTAGAGACATTGAAGCCTTAGAAAATGTCCCTCGACGAAACATCTTCAGAAGTAAATATACTACTGAAGAGAAATTAGAAATCCATAAGGCATGGAAAGACTTCATGCAGACCAATAGACTTGAAATCTTTTTCTTCGACTTCGTAGAAAAACATTACGAGTCTGAAAACCAAGTAAAGGTAATAACCAAAGAAAATTGGGTTAGGGAAGACAAGACAGTTGTCTCCTCTAGTCACCCTCCACAAGAAACTATTCTTATTAGTACTGCGAATACGCAAGTCCCAGCTTCGCCGTTCAAACTTCCGAAGGAAGATGCAGGTGTCAAACCTGTTATTGAACAAAACAATTTTACCAACCAAAGCCTACATATCATAGGAAAACAGTTGGATAAAATCGAAACTAAGATTGACAATTTGTCAATTAAACCACTCAGTAAAGAAATACCTTTAACTAGTTTTAGAGAGTCACCCTCTTTAAAAACCTCCACATCTATTAAGATAGAACAAATGCTTCATAAGCTAGAAAAGGACAAATCAGTTCGTGTGATTAATAACCCACATGATTCTGAAACACCTTCCTCAATTCCAGATTCAGAAGATGAAAGTACTAATTCCATCATTCATATGGAGCAAGCCTTTCAGAGTCTTGAATTAAAACGTCTTAACACTAAAAGGACTAATCCTACATCCTTAACCAAAAATTGGTATCCCAGACCAACTCCTCCTGATCTTCAATTTGAAGAAAGGAATTTCCAATCCCAATTCACTGTTTCATCTGATAAACTCTATGAATGGAATATAGATGGTTTATCAGAACAAGAGTTACTAAACAAACTCCAGCACATCTCCATGGTAGCAAATAGCTATATCACTAACCATGACCTTAGTCAAACCCAGATTGTCGATATCCTTGTCTCTGGATTCACGGGAATGCTTCATTCCTGGTGGGAGAAACATCTCACTGATGACTCCAGAAATCTAATAAGAAATGCTGTAAAGCAAGATGAAGAAGGAATACCTATCTTCGACGAACATCTAGGACGTGGTGTCCCAGATGCAGTCAATACCTTACTTTATACAATCATACAACATTTCATAGGAATCCCTTCCAACATCACATCTAGAATCCATGACCAACTAAGCAACTTAAGGTGTCCAACCCTAAGTGATTTTAGATGGTATAAAGATGTATTTATGTCAAGAGTTATGCTTAGAGATGATAGTAATCAACCATTTTGGAAAGAAAAATTTATAAATGGATTACCAAACCTTTTTGCACACAAAATAAGGAATACCTTAATTAACGAAGATGGTATTATACCATATGATGATCTTACTTATGGACATATCATAAGTACTATCCAAAAAGAAGGCCTAAAAATGTGCATAGATATGAAAATATCTAGACAAGCACAATCTGATAAGGCAATAGCCAAATATGAATTAGGAACCTTCTGTGAGCAATACGGTCTACCACCTATCGCTCCTTCCAATCTCAGGAAGAAACCAACTACAAAGATTTCTAAATCACGTCCCCATTACTCCAAATACCATAAAGGCAAGTATGCCAAACCAAACCCGTTCTATGAAAACCCTAGATCCAAGAATTGGAAAGGAAAGAGAAAATCCTCTGGAAAATTCCATTCTAAAGACAATAGTCATAAGGGAAAATGCTACAAATGTGGCAAAGAAGGCCATTATGCCAATAAATGCAAAGTTAAGAAGACCATAAGTCAGTTGAAGATTTCTGAGGAAGAAAAGCTTCAACTTATCCAAGCCCTAGAACTCCAAAATACCGACAGTAGTCATTCATCTGAAGATGATCTAGGTTCCACCTCTTCATCCTCATACCATTCTGCCTCTAGTAAGCATTCTATCCCAAACATCAAGATCGGATGTCCTGATGCTTGTTGTAAAACTATATCAGTACTAACTAAACAAGAAAAACAAGAAGAATTACTCTTAGAACTAATAAGCAATGTTGAGGATACTGAACTCAAAAGGTTCTACCTCAAAAAGCTTAAGAACTTAGTTTCTCAAGAAGAAGTAGGCACTAGCCAATCTCAAATCCAAAAACCCCAAATCTCTCTTAGTACTACTCTAGCAAAGTTTAGTAAGCCTAAGAAAGAAATTACGGTCAGTGACCTTCAAAAAGAAATTAATCAGATAAAAGAAGAAATTAAACTTCTAAAATCTGATAATCACGAGATTCGTACACAACTCACTAGAGCCGATACTCCTCCAAAAGAAGAACTATTCAGTTCCTCTTCTTCCAGTAGTCACCATGAGTCAGAATCTGATACACATTCAGAACGCTTAGTTCTGAATCTTCTTCACAAAATTAGAATCCAAAAATGGTATTCTAAAGTGACAATAATAATTGAAGACTTTCGTTTTGAAACAATTGCTTTGATTGATTCAGGAGCAGACTTGAATTGTATTCAAGAAGGTCTGATTCCCACTAGGTATTTCCACAAGTCTAAGGAAATCCTCAGTGCTGCTAATGAATCTCCAATGGAAATCAAGTATGAACTTCCTAAGGCGCATGTTTGCCAAAATGAAGTTTGTTTCAAAACACCTTTTGTTCTAATTAAGAACTTATCTGACCCTGTCATACTAGGACTACCCTTTATAGCACTCCTCTATCCTTTTAAGACACATCATAATAGGATTACCTCAAAGGTCTTAGGACAGAAAGTCACATTTGAGTTCTGCCTGGAAACAGATCTCAAAAAACTTAAATATCTCCAAAAGGATAGCACTTCGCGATCCTTAAACATTATTTCTAATAAGACTAAACACCTTCAATTCTTGAAAGATGATATTCATCACAAAAGAACTGAAGAACAACTCAAACAAGAGATTATATCTCAAAAAATCCTTAATTTTGAAGAACAACTTGTTAAAGAAGTATGTTCTGATATTCCCAATGCCTTTTGGCACCGCAAACAACATATCGTTAAATTACCTTATATCAAGGAATTTAATGAGTCAAAAATCCCTACTAAGGCTAGACCTATTCAAATGAGTCAAGAAGTAATGGATTTCTGTAAGGCAGAAATACAAGATCTTCTTAATAAAGGAATTATCCGTAATAGCAAGTCACCTTGGTCGTGTCCTGCATTTTATGTTCAGAAAAGTGCAGAACTAGAAAGGGGTTCTCCCCGATTAGTTATTAACTACAAACCCTTGAATGAAGTTTTGGAATGGATTAGATATCCAATTCCCAACAAAAGAGATTTAATAAAAAGGCTTAGTAAAGCAACTATTTTCTCAAAGTTTGATATGAAATCAGGTTTTTGGCAAATCCAAATCCATGAATCTGATAAGTATAAAACTGCTTTTGTAACGCCTTTCGGCCATTATGAATGGAATGTTATGCCTTTTGGTTTGAAGAATGCACCATCTGAATTCCAGAATATTATGAATGAGATTTTTAATCAGTATAGTCATTTCACAATTGTTTATATTGATGATGTTCTTGTTTTCTCTAGATCTATAGATGAACACTGGAAACATTTACATTTGTTTGCTAGGATCATTAGATCAAATGGATTGGTTGTGTCAGCCCCTAAGATTAAATTATTTCAACTTAAGGTTAGATTCTTAGGTTATAATATCCATAGATCTACCATCCAACCTATTGACCGTGTCATCCAATTTGCAGATAAATTTCCAGATCAGATTACTGAGAAAACCCAACTTCAAAGATTCTTAGGTTCTTTGAATTATGTTTCAGAATTTTATCCTCATTTGCGTCAACAATGTAAACCCTTGTTTGATCGCCTTAAGGAGAATCCTCCTACCTGGTCTACCATTCACACTTCTATTGTTAAACAGATCAAAAATCATGTTAAGACTTTGCCCTGTCTTGGCATTCCAACTCCCAACTCTTTTAAGATTGTTGAAACTGACGCCTCTGACGTTGGTTATGGAGGTATCCTCAAACAGCAAACTTCCTCCGGATCACCTGAACAAATTGTTCGTTTCCATTCAGGTGTATGGAATCCTGCTCAAACTAATTATAGTACTATTAAAAAAGAAATACTTTCTATAGTTTTATGTATTAGTAAATTTCAAGATGATTTATTAAATCAAAAATTTCTCGTTAGAGTTGATTGCAAATCTGCAAAACATGTTTTACAAAAAGATGTTCAAAACATTGCATCAAAACAGATTTTTGCACGATGGCAAGCCATACTATCAATCTTTGATTTTGAAATTGAATACATTAAAGGCAGCCATAACTGCATTCCAGATTTCCTAACCAGAGAATTTTTGCAGGGGAAGAATGTCTAATAAGAACACTGCTTCTCTACAAGGCAGTAGCCAACAAAGGAGGCTCCCCGCCTCATTACCACCACCAAAACAGGAACCTATTCCCGGTTCCTCGGCCTTAGCCATTACCAATAGATTTACTCCATTAGGATCAACTCTAGGAAGTATCCGACCAAATTACCAAACAGCGTTAGTAAACCAATATGATCCTTTCTCTTCTACCTACAGGCAATCGCCATCTCCCTCAGTAAGTTATACAAAAACATCTCCTTATATTATTAAACCCTCCAAAGAGTATCTCTTCAGTATCCCTTTCAATTTCAAACACCTGAAAACACCTGAGGTAATAGCCAAAAAGATGTTTCCAACCAATTCCCATTTTCAGCCAAGTGAATTCCACAAAACTCTCAAATATTATACCACCATTCTCAATGAGACTTCATCCATCACCATAAAACCTATCTATGACAAATCCTCTGGCAACCAAAACAGAATCCTGTATCATTCCCTTACCATTAATAAATTCTTATTAGAATCAGAATGGCAAGTTCCACTTTTCCAGCCCAAGCCTTTTAAAAGCAGTAGCTTTCCCAGTCACTCAAACCATTATACCTATTTTGATTACATTCAAGCTTGGACTAACATCTTCCTGCACCAATCCGAAGATTTTAGTCATTCATGGTTCATAACCTTTGACCGAAATTTCAGGTTGAATTTTCCTGCATGGTTTCCCAGATGGTGGTCAGAACATGGCCTTATCTCTGACCTCATGCCTGACGAATTCAAGCAAGTCCTATCAGGCACTTTCCAGAAGAAGTTCGATAGAACGCGTTTTGATGAAGGAATCCCTTTATTCGCCCTGTTCATGGCAAAATACAAGGTCCCCTGGATCCTCCGTTGGAACTACGAGATTGAATCCAATCAAGTCTTTCGACAGAGAATGATCAAATGGTGGGACAAGTTCAACTACCAGAAGATCATTGAAGTTGTGCTCAAGGACTTCCCCATGGGTTCTAATCCAGCACCTGCAGTAGCAGCTCCTCCAGCTTCAGCTTTACCAGAACCAACCAAGGAAGAAATCGATTCATTATCGGACATTAGTCCTTCTTCCTCTCTCAAGGGCAAGACCAAGTCATCCAAATCTTCGAGCAGTTTGAAGAAGAAGAAATCATCAAAGCTCAAGGCTCTAGCCCAAATCCTCATGAAGGAACTTCAAGAAGAAAATGAAGATAGTTCAGACTCTTCTTCGGATGCTTCTTCACAGTGCGCAGTAGCCACGCAAAGAAATAGTTTCCCGCCTGATTCCCAAGACCCATACGATTTTTAAACTTGTAATAGCATGTATAAGAATTTGTATGATTGTAGTCTAAGTATGATACATTGTATCTAAACTCAGTAGAGTATTTTGTAATAGCCGCATATGAAGACAAAACCAGCCGCAAGTGAAAACAGCAGTAGCAGACAAGGTACTACTATTCAAAATCACTTTTACTATTCATCCATCATTTCCTCCACAGTATTCACCCTCGTGAAAGTCACAGTCCCCGACAGCATCTTCAGCTTTCGGCCTCTTTACAGCAGTAGCACATGCCAAGCGGGAATCCCGCTTCCATCCTTCAATCATTCCGGATCATCTCCCCAGCCTATAAATGGAAATCTCCAGCTTCATTGAGGAGGGACTTCTTCGGAAGGAAAAAGAAAACTCTGCGTATTCACTCCGAACAGAGTCTACAGCTTCTCAGCAAAAATATTGTAATACTTATATATTTTAAATTTAAGTAATCAAGGATGCCTGCGAGCTCCCAGATCAGTCTTTAATTTTCCAAATCGTCAATAGACGAAACTTCTGTAAGTTTTATTTGATTTTCAATAAATATATTTTCTCTCGAATATCTGCATCATTAATTTAAATCATCATGAATACTAAATCTATTTTAAATTTATATATATATATATATATATATATATATATCTGTGTGTGTGTGTGTGTGTGTGTCCACCCTATATATATATATATATGTGTGTGTGTGTGTGTGTGTCCACCCTATACGTATTCTTTTGTCAAGCATTTCCAAAGTTCTACTAGCTTAGATACTGGTTGTTTTTCAGAAATCAAACATGCAAAATTTCTATGCATGTTTTAAAATTGGTAGTAGGAAGTACGCTTCTAAGTGGACATTCTGTGTGAATGTTGTTTTGGTCAGATATGCAATAGAAATTTGCATCATTGGGGAGTCTGGTGTCTGTCAATGTTTAATGGGCTTCTAGCTTTAAAACCCCACAATTAGCAAGTAAGGTGAGGCTTAAATTGTGGTCATGTGGTTGGTTATTGATTTTTTTCTCATGACAATTCCAATGTTTCTTTACGTAGAGCTCATGATTGTATATCATGGGCTTCCAATAATAAAAAATTCTTAACACACAATAAGAGTGCTTCCACTTTGTTAAGGTGTTTTCTTTTCTCAATAGCAATGAACCATTCAGCCTACATTTATTTATTTGAGAAAACTTTAGAATTAGTCTTTGAAATTTTTACTCTAGCATCTCTTCAAGAATAAAAGAACAATTACCAAATTAAAATCCCTATAGACATTGCTTATATCTTCATCTCCGTAAGACCCTAATCCAGAATTCCCAGGGATGCAAAAGATTCCACATCTGTTTGGTCATTTTGCTAAATTTCATTAGATTTGGCCCTCAAATTTGAAAAAGCTTTCATCTTGCTGTAAATTTAAGTCTTTTCTCTCTGTGTTGGTCCATCTCCTTATATTTGAAAGTCTCAGAATTGCTATTGGATTTATTGTGTTTGGGAATTTCAGGATTTTGGATTTTGGTCGGTTTAGGTTGCTGCAGATGGGGGCTTTGGATGTACGGCGGTGGTTGGCAGACACTGAAATATTGATTACCCTCCTTATGGAAGGAACTTTGTGAACCATCAACCTACTGGAAGGTTTTGCAATGGCAAACTGGACACTGACATCAATTGTAAGTGGAAAATTTAGCTTTCAAATAAATTGCTTTTTATTTAATGTTGATCTGTGTAGTGTTTTTAGTTAATAGAAATTGACTGGTAATTAACAATATTACCATTTAGATGCCTTCAGTTGTTCTTATTGAAAGTATTAGTTGAATTCTACTATTTACAGCAAACCATATAAACAATGATATGTAATTCTAAGAGGAGAGATTTAATGGCATTACTATGTTTTTAGTTCGATTCAATGATGCAAACTGTTAATTTCCTTTGCAGTTACTTTTATTTCAAGACAATGCACTCTTCTTTCAATCCCGCATTCTTATGAATCCTCGAAATATTATTTTTGCGCAGAATTAGTTTGCCAAATCCGCATTACAGTGTTAAAATTGAGAATTGTTAAAATAGTATGATTTACTTGGAATCTGACGGTGCTAAACTGCAGCAAATAAATTTTTCCAGTTGTATTGAATTTTCGAAGGGCTTCCTTTCCACTTTTGATAACTCAGCAGCTGAAAGCAAAGCAGATAGTTTTTTTATTCAAGAGCAACAATCCAGAACAATTTCCATGGGAAGAGTCATGGATTCCTATTTCTTAGCTCTCACTGCCATTGTCACTGTAACACTCTCTCTCTTCCTCTGAAAGATAAATCTGAATTTTTGAGCCCTGATTTGTTAGTTACACAGTCCTTGGAACGGAATACAAACACAACTCGACAATAGGGTCTTCATGTTGTCCCACATCGGAGGATTATTATAAAATTTATAAACTTTATTAGGGTTTACATTAGGCTTTTCATCTCCAAATAATTCTTTAAATTTGGTTCCCTTATGGCTCAGATATGCATACAATCATCGTTTGGAATTTGGTTTTGACTGCAAATTTGGAATTTGGTGTTTATAGCATTTGATTTTCTTGGATTTTTTACATGTTTTTGTGATGACACGGGGGACGAATTCTAGGATCGAGGTGAAAGGATTTGGAAGAATCAGATATGCCTATTCATTTGCAAGGTGATTGTTTTACAACTTAAAATACCGTGCGAGTTTATTTCACTAACATTGCATTGGTTTTTTAATTTGATATGTTTTTTTGGTGTGTGAAAATCGAAGAACTTTTAAATGTTTGCAAATTTGGTTGACACTTAAGTGCAATTCATTTTGGTCAAGGCTTTGGTTTGTGGCCAGTTGGAATTCATTTAGCTAAAATAAGATAAATCTCTTTTTGAGCGAATCTAGGGTTTTGTTAGGTGTGGGTTCTTTTGGCCTAATTTTTTTTTAATTGATTTGGGGTTTTGTTTTGTTTGGTTTGCTAAGATTTGGTTCCCCAAAATTAGTTTTACATGCCATAAGAATACTACGGATCAAATTGTAGGTCCAAACGTGTCTTGAAGTAGATGTATATACCTGATGAATTGCTTAAGCATGATCTGGATGGTAAACCTTCTGTTGATATACCAAGCTGCCCAGTTTTAGTGTTTGTTGATGTAAAAGATGAAAAGCTTGGAGGGATCAATTATTTTTCTTTTTTTGTTGTTGATTGAGGTGGGTTATAGGAATAAGGTGACATTTTAGAGTTGAAATTGTTAGTGTTTTTCGTGATGCTCTTTCCTTTTCTTCTTAGTGAAAAAACATACTAAAATAACAACGCAATGGTGGTGAGAATAAGCGTTCTCAGGTATCTATGGATGTGTGCTATGAATTAGGTGGATGATGTTGAAGCATCAGTCAATAAAAAACAAATAGGATCTCATATATTATACATTAATCATTCCATTAGTGCTTGAAAGATTAGCTGTTGAAACAAGAACAACACACTTTTTTTGCTTTTTTGTTTAGCTGTTAAAACACGTGTCTGGCCTGCTGGACGTATATTTTGCTATCTTAACTTGAAGGGCAATATAAGTGTTAAATGCATGTTGCTTATGTTTCTCAAGAAACAGAGCATTTTTTGCAACTGTATCTTTTGTAAACAGCTCGGTTGAATGTTTATAAAACCCTAATTGCTCATCTTACCGACACATTTTACTCATCTATCCATTTTGTTCGTTCATGATTATGTTGAATTTATTTTTTTAGGTTAAATGTCTTATTCATGTGGTTAAGGCTGGTGCATTCAAGTCCCGCAGCAACGCGCGAGCATTTTTGCTAGTTACTTATTCTAAAGTAGGGGGGAGGGCAGGCACTGTTCACGTTTGTTTTGATTTTGCTTTATTTACAACAATACCAGCCGAATGGGAGTGGGTTGGGAGGGTAATTCTCAAAAATTCAGAGGGTAATTTTGTCCATATGGTTTAGCAGGGAGCCACTCGATTTCACGCTATTTACAACAAAACCGTGAGGTTTGGGCTGGTATTGGGGCTGGGGTGGAAGGGCAATTTTGTCCTCTGCGTTTGAGACGGATTGGGGTGGGTTTGGGTTTGCTGTCATTCAGTGAGGGTTTCGGGGATGGGAGGCCATGCCTCCGATAGAGAGAGAGACAGAGAGGGAGGAGTGGGGATCTCAGTGCCATTGCTGCAGATCCTCGATTTCATGAGTGGGAGAGGGGGGACAGTCAGAGAAAAGTATGGGGGTACTCCGATCTCTCTCTCTCCCCTTCGTTTCTCTCTCTTAATTTCCTTTTGGTTTTGGAAATCTCTGACCTTTTGGGTGATCTCACTCTTCCTCTCTCTCCTACGCGAGCCCTTTCTCATCTCTCACTCTTCCTGTTTCTGTCCTCCTCAAACCCTAGCAGCCACAGCTCCATCTCTTCCGTTTCTCTCATCCTAGAACGGAAGAAATATGGAACATCAGGGCTCTTCCATTTGCTTCCACTTGCTTCCACATATTTCTCGAGCTCCGGATCGCTAGCCTCCGTATGAAGGTTCGTCTCTCTCTCTCACTTTTTTTTTTCAATTCGTGATCGAATTTTCTTTCCAAGAATGTTAGATATGTTGCTGCCTTCGGGAAGAATACCCTGCATTTTTCTGCCTTTTTCTTTTTAGTGATTTTTTTTTCCTGATGAGACTGCAGGTTTTGGATTTACTGGTCTTCGATTCCGCCTCCCCTCTCCTCTACCTGACCCTCCTTGAGGGACGGATGGACAGGGAGGGAGAGAGAGAGGGCAAAGAGCATGCTCTGCGTTTTTTGGGGTTAACGGGTTACCCCACGGGGTTGCTGAGCAGAGGATGTCTGAGGGAGGTATGGGAGAGGGGAGGGTTTTCAGTTTTGTCCTCTGATTCAACAGGTAAAACACTGTTCAGAAATCATTGTTTATTGTTTGGTTTTCCATTTGCTTTGTTAAAACTGTGATTTACATTTTTTTGTGTCAATAAAATTGTAATGGATGTTTATAGCCTGTTTAGTTGGGATTTTATTTGGATTAATCCCATCAGTAAAGTGGCAGTCTTTAAGTGAAACAGTGATTTTTTCACACTATGCTGATGGGTTTTTGTTCAGTGGGTGAAATTCTGAAAGGGACAGTATAATGAAAGGGACAGAGTTGGTTTAAGCTATTGCGAATAGTCTTTTCAAAAAACATCGCAGGTACTTCCAGATTCAGAGAACAACTAAACCTATATTTGTTTCCTATAATTGTAAACTCAATTTGCAATGTGAAATCTTGATACTCATAGGTGGTCTGATGTCCCCAAGTTGAGCTGTCTTTTAAAATGTATCGTTTTTGGAATAAAAAGTAATTAAATTCTCTGTCGGTCATAAAAAAGTCTACTAAGTTCATGAAGAATATTGTTAATTCGAACTGATTCGGTATTGAATTTGATGGTATAGTTTTTCTGGTGGATCAATATTCATGGTTATGTATTCAATTTTGTTGTCGGTGGCTGTTTGTGAGATTTGGTTTTGTCTTTTTTTTTCCCCTATGTACAACTTTTGTAAAAATGAAGTGTTCGTTTTCAATGTTGAGATTAAATTCAAGTGTTTAGACTTCAATTGAAGCTGATTTGGTTTGGTTTCATGACATTTGAGTGTTTGCATTTTACTGCTACAATATTAGATTAAATCAAAATTTAGTTTAGAGATTGGAGTGATGGATCTTTAGAATTTTAAGAGTGAGAGATTTCAGAGGACTTGAAATTTCCTGTAAATTAGATGTGGATTTATGGATTTCTGTAAGATTTTTGAGAATTTTTTTTCTGAATTTGATTTATTTTTTTGATAGACTTATAATGGAATGGGACAATAGAGTTAGTATCAAAACCTTGCTGAGATTTTTCATCAAGAGAGGATCAGCTTCTCTGGGTGGCTTTTTTGTTTTGTGATTAACGTGTTTTTAAAACTTGGTTCCATGGTATAACCTATAAAACTAAAACTTGGTTCCATGACATAACTTCTCTGAGAACCAGGTCGTGCTTGCAAGTTTGCATATTCTGGCCACCCTTAATTCTCATTCATGCTAAATTACTGATCACAAATGACTGTTGTACTGAATTAACGTAGTTGTGATGAAATGTTACTTTCATTGTTCTGTCCAATGAAAGAAAACCTTTTCAAAAGGGTTTTCTTTTGTTATTCTCACACACCAAATGCTGCATTTGTGTATGTAATGAAGACATAAATGGTCATATGACATTCTTATTCATCTTTTTATTTTATTAGGATATTTTGATTAATTTCAGTGGTTGTAAGGTAATGATAATACTTAAGTACTGAAGCAAGACCTTCTTTATGTGAAAATTCAAAGTAGCTCAGTAATAATTTCCACTGTTAACCATATATGATCATCCTTTGCTAATAATTTGTTAAATCTTTACGTCTACATATATACATATATATATATATATATATATATATATATGTATGTATATATGAAGAGATATGCACCACCTACCAGTAATCAATTGAATTATTTACAATTTTGTTTACCTTCTGTTTCATATCTTTATTCCTTATTATCTTGGCTGTTCTGCAACGGGTTAACGATTTCGGTCATGCGGCCTTCACTGCACGTTGCAGTCACTTCCATCTCTGTTTTGTGATTCCTTTGATCTCTGCTTCCTCATGTTTTTTATCTCTGCTTTTCGATGTCCTCACTCATGCTGCTCCCAATTTCTCTAACCTTCCACAAGTAATTAAATCTCACTTTTTCTCAACTACCCAGAAGCCAAATATTTGAGTTTTCGTTGTGGTTTGTTACTTTACCGAATTTGGTTGTTAATTTTTTGGCTTTCAGTTTTCGAACCAGAGGAGAAAATCAAGTACATGGTTTGTCAAAAATTGGCAATCAAAGAGTCTTTCAGGGGTTTTAGACTGTATTTCTTAATCACTATGTCATTAAGTCTGAATCGGCAACATCAGCCATGATTGCTTCCTACAACTTTTCAGAAAGTTAGACAGAGTTTGGGTTATTCTGTTATGGGGTCGAAGGAAATGAGGGACTATGAAATAGGTAATAAGTAATCCAAAAGATGAGAGTTTGTGTTTTTGTGTTTGATTTTGCTATTGCCAGGTCGTCTTTGTGTGTTGTCTTTCAAGACAACTATTAAATAGGTCATGAACAGGTTGGATGAGTATAAGAAGTAAACAAACATATTGAATTTAATTACAATTATAGTATAACCAAAATTATGAACAATGATTGATACATATTTCGTATTTTTTATGGTCCATTTGTGTTCTATTTGGTTGTATTATGCTGGAATTTCATATAATTTGATTTGGCTGTGTAACTGATTAGCTTAAATTTTTTTGTAAAGCTTCACATTTTAAACATAATTGTAGTGTTTGCATATTAGATCCTATGCAATGTAGTTGATGATAAATAGTGATTTTCTTTTTTGCAGGGTTTGAAAACCTTTTCTTCTTGGTATTTGGTGCATCTATGTTTGTCTTCCAAGATCTTCTGTATGAAAGGTAACTGATTTAAGGTTTTTGAATAATTAACTTTGATTTTTTGCTGGCTGTTTTGCTTGCGTTTTCTTAGATCGGACTAAATGTTAATACTAGGTTTATATATAGTTCTGTTCAAATTGAAATTTCAATATGGTTGATTTGTTTATATTAAATATTTATTGCATTATTTTATTATGTGTGTTATATATTTATTCTTTTGTTTTTTTTTTTCCTTCTTCTTTGCATTTTTTGGGGTTAATTAATGGGTAATGGGCTTCTCAATCCGTTGTCTAGACTAAAGAAAAGGAGGAAGGGGCTCTCAAAAATTTCAGATCCGAGAAAATAAAAAGGTATAGATCTTCACCTTTATCTTTATTAAGTCCAAATAGGATGGATCCGTGAAACTGTGAAAGATAATATGTGAATAACAATTTTTGTGTCTTTGTTCTTGGTGTAGGTCTTGAGCAGCAACCAATATCAAAGGAGAAGAAAAATCAGAAGGGAAGAGGAAGACGATGGAGAAAAGAGATGGGGAAGCTGCAAAGAATTGGGGGATGGGGTGCGGAGTGAGCTTCACGAGAAACAAAAACCAATTGGGGGTGGGGAAGAAGAAATGAAAAAGGAAGCATACCTAGCCTCTGGGGTCAGTTTGTTTTTTATCTTTTGGTTCTATGGTTTTTAGTTTCGTCTGCTGCAAATTTTGATTGTATAAATTGGGTTTGGGTTTTTGTTGTTGTGAATACATATGTGAACATATAATCTACCCCCAGGCTCCTCCTGGGTATTTTCTTAATCTTTATTTTCCTCCATCTGACTTCTGTTTTGTTTGCAGGTTTGATGCTCCCAGAAAAGCTGATTCCAAGTGAGTTTCTGTTTTCATTTTCCGTTTTGCTGTGAATTTTCTTCGATTTGATTGAACATCTCGATACGAATAGTTGATTTTCAATTTATCCTTAATTTTCTGGAGACCTGTTGGTTGCATGTACAAGAAATACTTTTATATCACGTTTCAATTTCAAAGTTGTTTTGAGTTAATAGTAGATTATCTCCTGTTGCAATTTCAACGATGAGGAGATCACCAAGTAACCGTATTCTAATTAGTATGTTTTGTGATATGGGACCATTCATCCCACTGAATTGATTTCCTTGCCGTTTAGTAAACATATTAGTAGCCCTAAAGTTACCTTTTCACTGACAGTGCCATCAAATTTAATGAACACAAGTAGCGATAGCATATCAAAGTTAGAATTTTCCAAATTTTGAATTTTAGTTTTTATTTGATTCGTCTTAATGTATGTTTAGAATTGTGTTTGTGGAGGTGATTTGAGATGGATTTCAAGCTGGGTTGCTGAGATTCGATTCAAATTGGTGGATTTGGGTGAGAAACTAAGAAACCCTACTATTTTCTTTCGTTTTTATGAGCTGAGATGGACATGCATATGATTCTCTTTGTGAGATACAAGAGATTGAGGAATTTTTATAGTATGGTGGCTAGCTAAGGAAATAAACAAAGGGATAATTATTTTGTTCTGGGATCCACAATTTATTGCAAAGTTGAATTCTCTTGAATTTTTGTTGTTTAATATTTTGTTCATGTATTTGAATGCATTTTTAATTTCAGCCGATCTATTTGAAGCCCAGTTCAATTTGATGGAAATTCATCAGATAGCATTGGGTCTAATTATTTCCTTTTAGTATTTCAGGTGGTGGTTTTTTTTATTTTTTTATTTCTATAGGGGAGTTGCATGTGTCCATGTCAGGTTCATAAGCCAAAGGAACCATTTTTCTGGATATATTGAAATAGTAAGAAATTTTTCCTATTTTAACATATTAGTTTTTGCTTAAATGGGCCTTCGCCCATGAGCGGTAGGTCTCGGGTTCGAGACTTGGGAGCAGCCTCTCCATAAATGGGGGTAAGGCTAGCCGACATTCACCTCTTCCAGACCCTGCATAAAGCGGGAGCCTTGTGCACTGGGTACGACTTTAACATATTAGTTTTTGCTCAGTGGGATTGAAAATTGGGATTTTGATGCGGTTTTGTTATTTTTGTGGTCAATTTGCAAATACTTAATCTTCAATCCTTTGTAGTAGCAGCGATCACCACCTGTTTGATGAAAGATACCAGTGAAACAATTGTTAATGTTTGGGAACCAACATAGCTCCTTATTTTGGGTGTTTGTTTTTGTTTTTGGTAGGAGAACGATTTGGAGCAATCGACTCAAACTTCTGATCAAATAAGGTGAGTTCGTTTGTTAGTTGGTTCTGTGAAATGCAAACGTGTTCCATCTTCAAATAAGGTTTAATTTCCTCAGTTTTTTAGTCTTTCAGTATAAAAAAGTGTATAGTAGTGCTGTGCACTTTTTTTTTGTTATTATCAATGCAGCTGTTGAGCTGCTTATTGTCAAATTTTTTAAAGAGGGCCATTAATATAGTACAAGTATTTTTTATTTCCATAGAAGCCAAGGATATATGTAATTGTATGTTGGTTATATGAGTTTGTTTGATAAATGACCTTTAGTTTGTATACTTACATGGAATTGTGCAAGGTTGCCACTCTTTGCCCCCTTTCGATTGTGATCGAATTTATTGTTTTGTTCTTTCTTATTGTAAATGTCATTTTGTTTGTAAAGTATAGTTTATAAACTACTTCTATTTACTTTTTGAATTTCTTTTTTGTTTATGTTGTCATTTCTTGATTTTAGTTTCTGTGGATTTATATGGTTTTGATTACAGAAAGTATTGTCAATGGATGAGAACTCTTACAAGCAAGCTGCAAATCTGTTCAAAGAAACCAAGATCTGTTAATATCAAATGCATCAGCCATTGGCAACGGAATAGTAGGTATTGTTGTTTCTCCATTCTATAGTCATATTAATAATGGTACAATGAAATAATGTTTGAGGTGTTCTTTTAGAATCCTTTTGCTGGAACACTTGCTTTAATATGGATTTGGTCTAATTTAAATGCATTTCTATGTGCTGCTTGAAGAAGCAAAACAATTCTGGTTTGCTTTTGTTCTGTACTCTGTAAAATCTTTGAGCGACAAGAATTCGGATAATTCACAGAAGAGTTCTGATGATAATGGATTTTCTCTCTTCCAAATTTTGAGAGCTGCAAAGCTGAAGTATGTTTCCCAGTCTCCTTTCTTTCCTTTAGCTTATAATTATCTGCTCATGAATTCTTGGCATCTTATTTTCTTCTACTTATTGGGGTGTTTTACAGCATCATAGATTTTTCCAAGGAGTTTTCTTAGTTTGTGTTCAAGGTTGGTTCAATTTTGAGAAATATTTATGGTGTAGATTGGGAAAACAAACTTGATGTATTAATTTTTCATTGATAGTTTATGCTTGAATTAGCCGTGTTTTTATGTATTCCAGCGTTCTTTTTTCTTGGAGTTACTCAATCCTATACTCATGATTTGAGTTCTTAATTTTTCAGGCAAAAGAGTTGCAGGAAAATTTTGTGTGCTTGAGCCTGTTAAGCAAGTGAGTTCTTTCTTTTGCGAATTGTGAATACATTTTTGCAATTCTATTGGGTCCAGTCAGTGTGCCCCTCCTTCCATCCCCAATGGTACTCTCTTTTTTTAGTCAATCAGAGCAGACCACACATATTTCATCTAATTATGACGCTCCTAATAACGTAATCATCCATCGTCAAAACATTCCCAATTTATTTACTAATTTTAATTTTGGCTTTTAAGTTTGGGATTTGGTTTTTAATATTTATATTTTTGTACAAACTTGATGGTATGAAGGGGTTTGATGATTTATGATTGTATGAAAGTTGTATGGTTCAAAAGATGATAGCATTTTGTTCTAAGAATTGGGAAACAGTTGCTATTTGAAAAAGGTTGGTTTTTCAATTTTTTTATTTGTGCCCTTTTAGTTGTTTGAATGAACTTTTGATGATGTAAATCAAGCTAAATTGAATAGATGTGTTTGTATATTGTATTTGGTTTGTTTAAGTGGTCTTTTTTGCTGAAAAATGTAATTTGGTTTTGTGGATCAAAGTTTTCAGAGTAAGAAAATTACCTTGGAGACAGAATTTATATATGAGAACTTACATTTATTTAGAGTTTTGAATTCATCTTTATTCTATGTCGGTTATGGGATTGACAATTTTCGGCTTAGTTTTGGCTAAGAAAGAATTAGACTGTTACTTATTAAGTTGAGTTAGGAGGATTGCGGTGTCGAAAATTAAGAAGGGTTAGTGCTATTGTAATGGCATTTGCATTTGTTTTGAACCTAAAAAATATTTGGCCCTTTTCTGTACTGAGATCCGATGACCTGAGATTATCGAAAAGGATCCATTTATTAAAGTAACAATGCAATGGTGGTGGGAATAAGCGTTCTCATGTATCTATGGATGTGATATGAATCGGGTGGATGATGTTGAAGCATCAGTAAAAAAAAAAAACAAATAGGATCTTAGATATTTTACATTAATCCATACATTATTGCTTGAAAGATTGGCTTCTAAAACAAGAACAACACACTTTTTAAGCTTTTTTGTTTAACTGTTAAAACACGTGTCTGGCTTGCATGACATATATTTTGCCATCTTAACTTGAAGAGCAATATAAGTGTTAAATGCATGTTGCTTCTGTTTCTCAAGAAACAGAGCATTTTTTTGCAACTGTATCTTTTATAATCAGCTTGGTTGAATATATATAAAAGTTGAATTGCTCATCTTACCGACATCTTTCACTCATCTATCCCTTTTGTTCGTTCATGATTATGTTGAATTTTTTTTTTAGGTTAAATGTCTTATTCATATGGTTAAGGTTGGTGCATTGAAGTCCCGCAGCAACGCGCGGGCATTTATGCTAGTTTGTAACAAAAAATATAGCATATAAAAATACACTTGCAAGCTGCAGCTTGATCATCCGACTCTGATGGTTGAGTAAGACCATACTCACCAATTATTTTCGACATTATCAAAACAGTTACCCAGTTGACTGGTGCACAGTGAAGATTTGGACTGTTAATTGTCATTCAAACTACTCGTAACTAGAATTCGATCTCGTTGTGTACTCTGCCACGAGCTGAGCGAAGGACGATGATTTGTTTTCCAGCAATCTTGCTGGAGAATTATATTCCTCAATAAGCCCTGCAACACGATCAAAAATATGTTAAAGTAAAAACAAAGGGGATCATTAGGAATGTTGGATGGATTCATATGGCAATACTAACCGTGACTTAGAAGCAGAACCATGTCACTGTCAAGAACAGAAGTTATACGATGCGCAATAGTAATGACTGTGCAGTCAGTAAAGTGTTGTCGAAGGGTCTGCTGGATTAGATTATCTGTAGCCGTATCAACCGATGCAGTAGCTTCATCAAGCACCAAAACCTTACTTTTCTTCAGGAGCACACGGCCAAGGCAGACCAGCTGTCTCTGACCCATACTCCAGTTCTCTCCGTTCTCGCTAACTGCAGCAATTCTCGAAACATAAGCACGAATAATTTCCATGACATAGCACGAAATTGAGAGCATCTATATAGCCTCTAAATTAAGAAAAAACCTGTGGAATCCAGCTTTCCTTCCTTTTTCCTAACTTCATCTCCAAGTTGGCACTTTTCGAGGGCCTAAAACAAATAAAAGACATGTTAACGAGTGACTCCAATTTGGAACTGAAAAATCAGATACAGAAGAACATTTAGAGGGAACAAAATTCCTATCATCAATGTAACCAACCAACCTCCCAAATTTGTTCGTCCGTGTACTCTTCAAGCGGGTCCAGATTGCTTCTTACAGTCCCTTCAAACATGGTTGGGTCCTGAGGGATAATGCTCAGCCTAGACCTCAAGTCATGCAGTCCAATTGAACAGATATCAATACCATCTATCAAAATCTGGCCGGCAGAAGGATTCACAATCCGGAAAAGGGTCTGTATGAGAGTTGATTTGCCACTGCCAGTTCTCCCCACAATCCCAGTTTTCATTCCCCCAGGAAAGGTACATGTGAGACCCCGCAACACAAGTGGCATGTGTGGAGCATAGCGAACCTACATAAACATGAAATAACAGTCATAAACATGACTGATCCTATATCGTATGAAGAAATAAACCAGTACAGAAGGTACCTGAAGATCACGGATATCAACTTCTCCATGTAATGGCCAAGAACGATCCGGCTGATTGGATTCTATTACATGAGGAGGTTCACTGGGAATATTAGTGTACTGTAGTAATCTCTCCACTGATATTATTCTGTTCTCTACATTGCAAAGATTCCATATACACCGAGCTTGCAACATGTTTAGATTTAGTCCATATGTGACAGCCAATCCCGCAATGCCTTTTGGGTAAAAAATGCAAACCAAATAAGAAAAAGAGAATTTATAGATTTGCAAACAATTATTTCAAGAATAATCAGTAAAACAAAAGATGAATATCACTTGCCTGGATCAATTACCCCCGCTGGAATAGAGATCAAGAAAATCAAAGAAAATCCAAACGTGATAGATGACAACATATCCAAGCGAAAACATAGCCATTCCATTGCAGCTGCAGTATGGAACTTAGGCCGACCAAAACTATCGTTCAATTTCATATTTGTATCCCTGAATCTTGATTCTTGATCGAAGCTTCTAATAGTTGTTGACCCGGAAATTGTTTCGGCAAAATGTTGTATCACTGGAGATTTGCATACTCCAACCAACCGTGCTAGTTCTCTTGCTGAAGGAATGTAGTATTGCTGCATCAATATAAATTCGTGAGCATTTTATTTAACATGATTCTTATATATTCCGGGCTGTAACAGGAGTAAACTTTTGCGTCACTAAGGAAGCCAAGTTCAAGCATGTATAGGTATGAATAAAGAGCATCAACAGAGCATCAACAACATAAGAATTAAAACTGAAGTATTTTCCAGTTGAATTCATGTGATAAGTTGACCTACCTATAAGATAGGAGCATTCGGACAAAGTGAGAAGAATTACCTGATACCAGATACAGATTGCAACCACGGGGATAAAAATGATGAAAACCTGCCATGCAACCTGTGACATCACTGCAATAATTCCTACAAGCTGGATCGTTGAGTTAGCAAGGGCCCCAAGTTGAATCGACATGTTCATGTCCACAACATTTTGGTCAGTAGAAGCCTGCAAGAAATTATTTAGCAACATTGATTCGAATACTGATTTTAGAAATATATTTTGCTTTGAACCACCAGTCAGGCATGATATTAGAAATATATTTCGCTTACTCTGTTTAGGATTCGTCCACTTGGAGTCGAATCAAAAAAAGACATTGGAGCACGGAAAATGCAATGGTGCATTTTACTAAAGAGTATAGTTGCTGTCTTGTACCCAGCTGTTGCAAGAAACATGGATCTGAAGAGAACACAAAAAGAACTTCCAATAGCCAAAGCAACGTACACAATTATCATTGTAGAGCTTGTAACCGCAGGTTTCGCATCCTCAGACACGGGAGTTGCCCAAGCCATCCAGTAATTGCTTCCAATTTGAAGGATCTGAAACAGAATTTGTCCAAGCAATATAAAAGGCACAAGAGCTCCTCCGTAAGCTGTGGTGATATACTTCCAGTACACTGAAAACCCAACTCTACCTTTCTCTCTCTCTTCTTCTTGAACAATCTGCCCCTTTAGCTCACCTACATCATCTGTTTTACTATTTTGAACATCACTGCTTTCTTTTTTTTGGACAACCCCATCAGTACTAGCCGAATTTCCTTCTTCTTTGCTAACATTTATTTTTTCAGCAGGCCCCTCTTCTACAGAATTAAGTGCGGACAAAGCTTCCTCATGCGCTCCCACAAGTTCCTCAAAATCAGTTCCGGAATTAAGAATATCATTGAACTTTCCAGCTTGAGTAATCCTTCCATCCTTCATGACCTGATGACAAGGAGTAACTTTGAGTGGACATATACCAAGTAGATAGTATCACGTATTATGAATTGGAATTTCAAAAAAGAAAAAAAAGCTCTGTGGGTAGTTTACCAATATAAGATCAGCAGCCGGCAAGAACTCCACTTGATGAGTGACATAAATTACTGTTTTCGAACTCAACAGGCCTAGCAAGCATTCCTGTTGTGGAATTGTCAAGTAAATAAATCAGTCGTGAAGTGTCAAAGAAAAGAATAATATCGATGCATATGTCAATAGTTCAATGATGCAAATAACTTTGAAGATTCAGTTTATTACATATGGCATCATACTAGAATAGAGAAATGAAATACCTTAAAAAGGTGGGATCCTGTATGAGCATCAACGGCACTAAAAGGATCATCAAACAGATAAATATCAGCATCTTGGTACATGGCACGTGCAATTTGTATTCTTTGCTTCTGCCCGCCACTTAAATTGATTCCTCTCTCCCCTATAACCGTCTGATCACCAAACGATAGAACTTCCAGGTCCTTCTTTAACGAACACGCTTCTAGAACCCTCTCATAACTTTCTCTGTCCATCTGTTTACCAAACAATATGTTTTCTTCTATTTTTCCACTCTGTATCCATGGTGACTGAGAAACATAGGCCTTGGTCCCACACAACTTTAGAGTCCCAGATATCTTTGGAACTTCTCCCAGAATGCAAGAAAGTAAGCTCGACTTGCCCGAGCCAACAGTACCACAAACAGCAACTCTCATACCACGGCTCAGTTTGAAATTTATATCCTTCAATGTTGGATTAGGGGAAGATAAATCCCAAGAGAAATTCCCATCGACTATCTCAACTGCTGTATCAGAACTACCTCTTGGGATGTTCTCTATAACATCCGGCTGCAAGTCATCAAGACAAAGGAATGATGCAATTCTATCAAGAGATACCTTAGTTTGTGCTATCATTGAAATTGTATCTGGAAGACAGTAAATAGGCTCTTGAAGAATCCTGAACGTTGCAAGTGCAGATAAGATCTTCCCGGATTCGAGTGGGATTCCCAAAAGCGTGCAAGAAACAAAAGTGACCACAGACACAAATGTTGGGGCACCCCAGAAGACAAATGAGGTCATGGCCCAAGTGTAAACAAACTTTCGTAACCATCCTGCCTCTGACTTCCGGAGCTCATTAATTTTAGAGAGAAACTTCATCTCCCATGCTTGAAGCTTGAGAATTCTCATGTTCCTCAAGATCTCAGATGTTGCCTTCATCCTTTTATCTTTTGACTTCATTAACTTGTCCTGAAACTTCTTCTGCAAGGACCCTAGGGGAACATTTGCCAACATAACAATTATCGTTGCAATCAATGTTGCGATAGCTGCAAGACCAAGATTTATGTACAAAATCACTAGGGCGAAGCCAACTTGTACAAGGATGATCCATGGATAGTGCATGTACCAAATGAAGTCACCGATCCTCTCAGCATCGACAGTCATAAAATTGATAATCTCACCGCTTGTGTGGCCCTGCTTGGACTGGCATGACAAGGTCAAACCCTTGTTGTAGATGGCTGTAACAAGTACTGCTCTGATTCTTACTCCTGCCTGTTGCGTCTTAAAAAACCAGTGCCTTTGAGTGAGGCACTCCACGAGCTTTGCAAACAAAAATGCAGAAACCAAAACATAGCCTTCATTTTTGAACTGCCGTCGCCCATAGAGGTATTGAACAAGTGTGTCGATCAGATATGGACCGACAAAAGACGCCATTGTGTAAAAAATCCCAAATGAAGCGGTCAAGAGAATCTCTTTCCAGGCTGAGAAGATTAATGCCTTCACCAGATGAAGTGTGGTAACTCTGCCGCTCCCACCACACCCCACATGAAGCCTACTTTTAAAACGAGGATAGGACCCAAATACACTGTCAACCTTATCTAGTTCAGGAACATCCTCAAGGTCTAACGCCTTCTTATTGCCAGCCGCAATTAGAGGACCCATCCAAGCAAAAGTAAGAATGCTGAAAATTCCAGCGTTAGAATAAGGGTTAACATTTGTTCCCCCTCTCGACTTATTTGACTCTCTATCATTACCTACACCAGTACTACGATTACCGTTCAAAAGGGGTTCCTCAAGAACAGAATCTCTGCCCTCTTTCTTCCCCAAAAACCCCACATACATGAAAAACAAACCCGAAAGAACACAGACAACATCGAAAATCAAAGATTTAACAGGCAACGAAACACGGTCCTTGTGAAGAACAATGTCAATGACAAGGGAATAGCAAGAAATAGAGAAATAGAAACCCCACCAAACTCTCAGAAAGTTTGGGAACTTAATGGATTCAGCAGAATTGGAGAATTGGGTATGCAAATAAACACAAACTGCACCCCAAGAGAGCGTTCTAACAGCTAAATCCAAAAGGGTCACTACTTTTTCATCAGACCAACCATTTTTGTGCCAACAAAAGTAGTCCAATAAACAAAAAACAAGACTAAAGCCAGAAACACAGAAAGCACAAATTAAAGCCTGCTTGTAGTACGAATTTTGACTATTCGAAAACCTCTGTTTCGGAGCCTCTCCTCCTCCTCCATCACCCCCCTTGAATTTCCTCCACAACCAAGAGAAGAACAACACAAATACCAACACTATGTGTAATGAACCAGAAAACCCACGTATAAAAACTGGTTTGAGCAGAAAATGGGTGCCTGGATGCATCAGTGATGCGTAGTGTGAGAAGAAGGTTGAGAGAGTACCGTGGTTTGATGAACCAATAAACTCCATGAATTTTGTTATTGGACGAAGATTTTTTAGTGTTGTTTATATAGGGGGGAGAGAGGTGTGAGAGTGGAGAGAAATGTCAAAGTTGAATTTTCCTGGGGCGGTGGCTAACGTAGTGCCCAAGACTCAGAGCATTTCGAATGAATGTCCTTGTTTAGGGACTCCCACTAGAGAGGCTTTCACGTGACGAAGATCACTTTGTCAAGTAATTATTATCATTATGATTTGTTGATTAAATTGTTATTGGTAAGTTGTTTATTAAATTTGTAATTTGTAAGTTGGTTATTTTTGTCAAAACATTCAAGAGAAATGCTAAAGAGACTCTTCAAAGTGAGATTCTACATTAACTTTCTGCCACCTTATTTTTTTGCACACTGTTTTATAATGTTGACATGAAAATTAACGTTAAACAGTAAGCTACAGAGAGTTTATGAAGAGTTCTACTTTAAGAGAGTCTCCTTAGCATTTCTTAACTTTCAATTAACATCGTTGCCTTTGCACTATGGTGTGTCTTAAGCGTCAAATCTTGGGTTTGGAGTGGCAAGGTCGAAGTGGTTGATTGGTTATCCTAATTGTTTTGGAAGGATTAATTATTCCATAAAAACACACATGATGATGAGATTATGGTGGGGTTATCTCTTTTCTAATCACTCTTAAGTCAGTTCATTACTTATTCTATTTACGAGACCTTAGACTTTTGTGGTTTGTTTTCAAAGCAAGAAAGCTGACAAGTTTGAATCTTCGACGAGCATCACCCTCGGACTTAATTTCAAGTTCACAAAAAGTTCACTTAATTTCGAACACATGTTTTGACTAAAGTATTGGAAAAAGCTTGTCAAGTGGGACATCAAATTCCAAATTGTTGAAATATTGCATATTGACCGTATCTTTGAAAAAAGAATAGTTTAAATATCTTAACTCTTCTCCAATTAGCATTGAGGTCTCTTATGATAAAACCTCACCCGACGGATTATGCAGGTGATAATTATCAAGTTGTGGACAATATTGATATTATTAGAGTGGATCTTTGGTCCATCTCTTTAATAATTAAATTCCATGTTGAATTTTGATGCATTTTTTGAATTCCCATAGGTTTGAAGTGGTATGTCCCCCTTTTTGGACGAAGTTGTTAACACCTTTAAACTTTTTAAGTTTGAGAAATGCTAAGGAAACTCCTCAAAGTTGGATTCTTCATGGACTCTCTGCTACTTTTTTTTTTTTGCACAATGTTTTATAATGTTGACAGGAAAATTGTGCTAAGAAGATGAGGTGTCAGAGAGTCCATAAAGAGTCCAACATTTGAGAAATGCTAAGGAGACTCTCTCAAATTAGGACTCTCCATAGACTTTCCATCATTTCATTTTTTGACACATTGTTTTATGATGGTGACACGAAAAATTGTGTACAAGGATGAGGTGGCAGAGAGAGAGTATATGAAGAATTCCACTTTAAGAAAATCTCCTTAGCATTTTTCTTTATTTTTTTAGTAATATTATTTATAAGTAAAACAAAATTAAATTTGATTTCTTTAGAGAATAGTTTAATACCTATAGTTATAACAGACTGACACACCCCGACCTAAATCAAGGCATGCTGATCGTCACATGAGGGTGACGTAGCCATGTGCATAGTGCGGAAGCAATAGAGATATAAAGAAATACGAATAAATAAAGACCAAGTTACCAGCAATACTAGCTAGGAGGAAGTGCTAGTGCAAAATTAAGTGTGAAATACACAACCAGAGCATAAATAGCCTAAGTGCAGTCAAGCAAGACAAGTACTAATTATACAACACCCAAGGGTGATCCTATGTTTATGATGTTCTGTCAGAACCACCGTCGAAATCCCCGTGAGCCACCAAAGCACTTCTACCCAAAACCTGGAGGGGCGCAAAACATAAAGTGTGAGTGGGCAAAAACAAAGCTTTTCATTTCATTTCTCAAAAGTTCTAACCCCTCTCCATAAAACCTATATAATTTCCTAGAAATTAATATATGCTATAACAGAAATCATGATCTGAAGGAAAATCCATAGAAATATACCATGGGAAAGTATCTCAATGAAATGCTATAAGTAATCCAGTTAAAATATATCAATGCCAGATATCATATCAGCCGGATCCACCTAACGTCACATGCGTGGCTGAGTATATAGCTCATAACCAATCTCAATCATATCAAATCCTGCACACAAGTCGAAACCACCTAAGGTGATTTGTACGACAAGACTATGTGTAAAATAAATATGCTTTAGTGCTACGATCACGTGAAGACTGTGCGAATGACCGCGGGTCACCTACGAGTCGGAACCACCTAAAGTGGTATGTATGACAAGCCTGTGCACCTAACTTGGATCCAAGGTGAGCATATGGTGTGGGATGCTACGTTCGCCAACCGTCTGGAGGCGCAGGACGACGACAAAGCTGACTCGAAGGTTAATCCACCAAAGGAGGAAACCAACAAAATGGAAGAACCTCTGGTGGAGAAAGCAGAAGAGAAGCTGGACTAAGCAACAACGTTCATGAGATCTCTCTTTATCCAGCAGCTGCAGGAGATGATCACTAGCACCATCAAGGCGCAGTACCAAGAGAGCTCGTATAAATCCGTGTTGTACTCAAAGCCCTACTCCAAAAAGATAGACACCTTGAGGATGTTAAGGGGTTATTGGCCGCCAAAGTTCATGCAATTCGATGGAAAGGGCAATCCTAAACAACATATTGCGTATTTCATCGAAACTTGCAACAATGTTGGGACGGAGGGAAACTACCTCATTAAGCAGTTCATGCGCTCACTAAAAGGTAACTTTTTTTACTGGTAGACTGACCTTGAGCCCGAGTCTATAAAAAACTAGGATCAGCTTGAAAGGGAATTCCTTAACCGTTTCTATAACACTCGCCGCTGAAGTTGACGAGTACGAAGCAATGGAAGGACGAACCTGTCGTCAACTACATCAATAGATGGTGTTCATTAAGTCTAGATTGCAAGGATCGACTTTCTGAAACCTCTGCCATTGAGATGTGTGTTCAAGGCATGCGCTGAGGGCTACACTACATCCTTCAAGGCATAAAGCCAATACCATTTGAAGAATTGACAACTCGTTCCCATGACATGGAGCTGAGTATCGCTAACCATAGGAAAAATGAGCCAATCACCGACTTAAAAAATGACAAGGTGTTCGCTCCGAATGTAGACAAAACTGGGAAGAAGCCTACCAAGGAAGCTTGTACCATCAACACTACCCTCATCAAGACCTCCCTTGCACCAGTCAAAATCTCCTCCGAGAACAAAGCAATGGAGATAAAGAGAGATGACCCTTCTCATACCCAAGATAGGTACAAAAACACTTTGAAGGAGTTGGAGTAGAAAACCTACCCTTTTCCGGACTCTGACATGGCCGTCTTGACGACCTGCTAGAAAAGAAAATGATCAAGCTACTCGAATGCACGCGCACTGAAGAGATGAATTGCATTAACGATCCTAAGTAATGCTAGACATCCTGTTGGCAAATGCTTTGTCTTTAAGGAGCTCATCATGAAGTTGGCACAATAAGGACGAATTGAACTTGCCATTGAAGACACCGCTGCAACACACACTACTGCGATTATGTTTGGATCCTTCGATCCCGTGCCTCTCCAAGTGACGCATGCCCACTCCCATCCCTGTTCAAGCTGCAAGGCATCTTCTACACAACCATCGCTGGGGGCAAGTGACCAAAATGCATTTACTGACGATGAATAAGGATAGACACTGGTGACCTACAAAAAGACAAGGAAGCCAAGACCACAAGCCACACAGCCAAAGATGGAACAAGGGAGAAACCACCGCTACTGCAACAATAGGAAACCCAAAAAAAGTGTAAGAGCTGCCAAGCCAACATATGTAAGGGAACCTATAAAGCAGGAGCCACGCATTCACGTCTCCTTGCACGAGTACTTCCCAAAGGATTTCTTCCAACAGTGCACTACTGCTGCCTGTCACATGGTTGAAGTAGAGATAGAAGAGCCCTCGAAAAACAAAGTTATCGCTGTCGAGGAAGAGAAAACTTTCACACCCAAAGACGATCTACTGGAACACTTTAGCATCGATGAGGCTTTGCAATTGCCCAAGGAGATGCGAAAAGCATTAGTAGCGGTCTTGGTGAGTCCCGATGACCAAGAGGTGTAGAAAGCAAGGACAAAGGTTTGAAGCTTTAGCCACATGAATATGCCACATGTTGTGCCGCCCATGACACGATCAACTTCAATGACGAAGACTTGCTGCTAGGGTTAAAGCCTCACAACCGTCATCTCTTCATCTCTAGGTACGTGAGAGAGAACAAAATCAACTACATGCTTGTAAATAGTGTTTCGGCCATAAACATCATGCCAAAGTTAACAATAACCATAATCAGCATTAAGGTGGATGAACTATCCCGAAGCTGCCTCTTAATCCAAGGTTTTAACTAAAGAGGACAAGGAGCAATGAGCATGATTCGAGTTGAGATAACCATTGGTGAACTCAAGTCAAGCACATTGTTCCACATGATTAATGCAAGAACTTCCTACGCTTACGAAGGCCTTGGATCCACGAGAATGGAATGGTGACATCCACCCTCCACCAATGCCTAAAGTTCTATCGAGAAGGGGTGAAGGTAATACAAGGCGAAACCAAGCCGTTCATCGAAGTCAAATCACACTTTGCGGACGCTAAGTTCTACATGGATGAAGACATAGTACCTGAAGCTCTTCCAAAAGAGATCAATCCCACAGGCAAAGCCGCACCCAAAAATAAGGAGTGGCAAGCCGTGCCCAAGAAGCAAGAAGAAGAAGCTGTGCCATCTTCAAGCAAAAACAATGATGAGCCTGCTAAGCCCACAATAATCAAATGGAGTGTGACGCCTTCAAAATGACCAAACACACCCGTCTTCCGATACATCCCAATGTCGAGAAGAAAGAATGGGCAATCCCCATTCGAAACTGGAACAAGCAAAGTCAACACATAGTTGCACAAGAACGATGTAAAGTTGCTCAAGACAAATATCGTTTTACCCCAAACACAGCTATGCGACACTAAAGTTTCAAAACCACTGCAAGGTTTTGTAAAATCCCTGCCAAAGGGGGCGGGACCAAGCTCTATTCTAACCAAAAGGACCGAAGAAAGTTTCGACCCAAACGCCTACAACTCATGTCAAAGGCCGGGTACGATTTTGCCTCATTTTCAAATCTTGGAAAAAAGGAATCAAATACCGTCAACGACAAAGAACGTGACCTCATGAAGACTCAAAAGAAGTTGAAGAAGCATGGTTACGAAGTTGACAACAACAAACTTGGACTTGGCTTCACACCAAATACACTCGTAAAGGTTTCAAGAAAAGCGAAAAACGCCAGTGCTTAACATATCAACGTGAGCATTGAAAAAAAGACAAGAGAAGCCTAAACCCTCCATTCGAACGTCAGTATTCGATTAACTGAACCATTTAAAACATAGAATTTCAACACTTGATCACATTAATGGTCAAGATTGTATCTTCGTCTTCAATAGCCTTAACATGCTAACACCAAGGTTGTCAAAACCCAAGAAATAAAGCAACACGGCTAGCTTTCCTCAACAACGATCGGCCTTGGAAAGACTTGAAGAAACCAAGAAGCCTTCTAGAAAGAGGAAGACAATGCCAAAGGAAGAAAAGCTCAACAATCTAGCAGAAAAAGACGATGTTCAAAGCTCAATTCCTTCAAGGATGAAACACTAAGCAACCTTGGAGGTGGACACAAAAGGACCACTGACGGTAAAGAGGTGCACCATCATCCACACCGGCCAATCTTCACGTCAACAAGCCCGAGGGGACATCTCTAAAAAGGAAGTTCAAGACATCTTCCACATCACAATTCAAGAAGATGAAATCCCCAATGAAGATGTCACTGCTGTGCCACCACAACTTGAGGATGGGGGCAAGCCACGGTTGATGACCTCAAGAAGCTCAACTTACGCACAAGCGAGGAGCTAAAACCTATCTTGGTAAGTGCAATACTAAGCACGGACGAGGTCGAAGAGTACTACCAACTGTTGCTGGAGTAGAAAGACATATTTGCTTGGACTTACAAAAAATTGATAAGCTCATATTTATATATATTTTACATCAAATTCACTTGTCTTTTCTTAGTTAGTTCCTTATATTTTTGAGCTATTTACTTTGTTTTTGTGTTTTGTGGGATTTGTCAAGCAAATAAAAGAAAAATAGCACAAGTGGGATTTTTAGTAACAAATTCGTCAAAACTGCCTGTGCAGGTCAGCTGACTTTGGAAGCAAGTTTCGAACAGATCAGAATGAATTAGAGAATGAGCCTTATATGATTAGAAAGCTACGGATGTCTATTTTCTAGAACATTTCGCAGATTGTTAATATCATTTTTCTAGAAGAAGTTATGGCCATTTTAACACTGAAAGGTTTCCAAGACGCTGAGCAGTTTGTAACTGCATTGAAGGCAATAAATCCAATAAAACTAGCAGCCAAAACTGATGCAGCCAAGAACAAGTCAGCTGACACCTCTTCAAATATCAGATGAAATGGAATTAAAAATGAGGATTAAGAGGGAGTAATTGGCATAAAGGCTACCTAAAGTGTTACAATTGTTTTACCACATTTCCTCTCACTTATTGTCATCACTAAATGGTTGTTAGTGGGGTGAGTTATGGAGCAGAAATGGGGCAGCAAGAATTGGTTTAAAATCAGCATTGGGGAAGGAAGAAAAGGAGAAGAGGAGGCCTCGGTCGATTTCTTTCGGTTCTATCTTCTCAAACTCATGTTTATCTTTTGTTTTAACTTAAGGATTGTGTGTAACTAAATTTTTAGTAGTTAGGGGCTGTTTTGAAGCCCCGAATATGATTGCAATTTTGTTATGACATTTCGTTAAATTATTTTTATGAATTGATGAAACTTGGTTCACTACTTGTCTCATTGATGAATTCTTTATTTGTTTTCTATGGATGCATACGTAGTAAGCATATATAGGATTCTAATGCTATGAGTATGTGTGTGCCTGCCCTTGTCGAATGAGGACCTACATATGTTCTAAAGTAGTACTTGTTAATTGCGATTAACATGTGAACCAATTTCTAGGATAAGTAAGACAACGCCAGTACTTATGATGCCTTGTGATGACTCAAACTCTTTTCGTTCTTAATGATTTCTACTTGTTAAATCTATGAACACGCCATTCTAGATTGCATGCTAGGGACTAAGTTAAGTTGAAAACGCCATTCTCTTAACATACTACGTAAGAAAGAGTAATAGGTTGAGTTCTAACATTGAGCCAACTTGAGCATCTTCATCCGGAAATAAAAGGAATTTGAATGAAACATAACATGTTTGCATGATTATTTGGTGGTGGATAGCAATTCCCCTAACTCGTTTTTCTTAAATTGTGAACTACTTAAAATTTGTTTCTATCCTGTTTTTGTTCGATTTAATTTAAATAGAAAATCAACTCCAAAAATCCCAAAACTTTGTGTAAGTGTAGCTTTGTGTGTCTAGTATCTACATATAAAATTTCGTAGACTTTAGATATGTATAAGTCAGTCTAATAATTATTTTTCGGTGGCTGGTCAGTAGGGACAGCAACCCAGTTTTTGTGACATTTTAGGTAGTTAGATAAAACAATCTTCTGCGGGAAATACCCTTATTTTCATATGCTACAATTGACAAATCTTAGTGTTAATAAGGAAAATCAATAGGACATTTGTGTGCTACTTTGTGGTGTGCTTTTAATCCTATTAAAAATGCTCGGCCTTAACCCTACCATTGTCATGCATCGCCTTGCAGTCAAGCTCGGCTCATCCCATAAATTGAGGCTGAGATTGACAAGCTGATCGAAGCAGGTTTCATTCGAGAGGTGCAATATCTTAAATGGATCTCTAACATCGTCATTGTCGTTAAGAAATTTGGAGAAATACGTGTTTGCGTAGACTTCCGAGACATCAACGATGCTTGCCCGAATGATGAATTTCTTTTGCCAATCATCGACATCATGGTGAACGCAACCACTGGCCATGAGGCACTATCATTCATGGACGGCTTCTCTGGGTACAATCAAATCCACATGGCTCCCGAAAATGAGTAATTAACAGCCGTTCGCACTCCAAAAGGTATTAATGCCCTTTGGCTTAAAGAACGTTGGAGCTACATATCAACGAGCAATGCAGAATATCTTCAACGACATGCTACACAAAAATGTAGAATGTTACGTAGACGATGTAGTTGTCAAAACTAAGAAGAGATCTGATCACTTGAAGGATTTATGAATGGTGTTCGACAAACTATGGCACTATAACCTCAAAATAAACCCGTTAAAGTGTGCGTTTAGCGTCAGTTCTGGGAAGTTCCTCGGCTTCATTATCAAGCATCGTGGCATTGAAGTGGACCAATCCAAGATCAAGGCCATTCAAAGCATGCCCGAGCCAAAGAATCTACACAAGCTGAAACGTCTACAAAGACGGCTAGCCTTCATCAAGCATTTTATCTCCAACTTTACTAGACGCTGTCAACCATTCAGTTGACTCATGAAGAAAGATGCTCCATTCATATGGGATGACGCCTGCCGTAATGCCTTTGAAAGCATAGAAAGGTACCTGGCAAACCCTTATCTTAGGAGCTCCCATGCCTGGAAAGCCACTCATCCTATTCATTACTGCACAAGAAGGTTTCATTGGAGCACTCTTAGCACAAGAAAATGAAGACCAAATGGAAAGAGCCCTCTACTACCTAAGTAGAACTCTCATTGTCGCTGAGCTCAACTACTTACCAACCGAGAAGATGTGCCTTGCCTTAGTCTTTGCAGTCCAAAAGCTAAAACTCTACATGCATGCTTACATCATCCACTTGGTTGCTAAAGCCGACCCAATCAAGTACGTTATGTCTAAACCCGTTCTTATAGGGCAACTAGCTAAATGGGCATTGCTTCTCAATCAATACGAGATCATCTACGTCCTAGCCAAAGCTGTCAAGGGACAAGCCCTAGCAGACTTCCTTGTATATTATGTAATACCAGCTGATTGGAAAATCTTACACGATTTGCCTGACAATGAGGTGTTCTACATCGACATCTTCTCAACATGGACAATGTTCTTCGATGGATTCGCACGAGCAGATGGAGCGGGGGCAAGAGTAGTATTCATGTCACCACAAAGATAAATACTACCCTATTACTTCCGACTAAGCAAGCTATGCTCCAACAACGTCGCTAAGTGCCAAGCGCTAATTATCAGACTCCAAATGGTGATCGACATGGAAATCACAACGCTAAAAGTGTATGGCGACTCTAAGCTCATAATCAATCAACTCTTGGCTGAATATGAAGTGAGGAAAAATGATCTCATCCCATACTTCACTAGCAACTCAATTGTTACGAAAGTTTGAGGTTGTGATGCTAGAACATGTGCCAAGAAAAGAAAATCAAATGGTAAACACTCTTGTTAACTTAGCCTCAAGTATGGCGCTAGGAGAAGAAGAAGCTGCAGACATGCTAGTTTGCCAAAGATGGGTTATCTCTCTCGTCACTGAAATGCTACTAGATGATACAAACGTCATCTCAGTACTTTCAGTTGACACTAAAGAGTATAGACAGCTGATTATCGACTACTTGGAGCATAGGAAGCTTCCGGAGGATCCTAGACGTCGCTCTGAAGTACGTCGACGAGCACCTCGCTTCTTCTACTACAAAGGAACACTTTACCGACGCTCTTTTGAAGGAATACTTCTAAGATGCCTAGGTGAGGAAGAAGCCAATCAAGCTATGGAAGAAACACATTTAGGCGTATACAGAGCAGATCAGTCTAGACCAAAGCTACATTTCCAGCTCAAACAAATGGGCTATTACTGGCTAAGCAAGGTGAATGATTGACTAGAGAATGCCAAAATGTGCCAAACCTGCTAGTTCCACGCTAGCTTCATACATCAACCGCTTAAGCCATTACACCATATGGTTGCTTCATGGCCATTTGATGCATGGGGATTGGACGTCGTGGGACTAATAGCACGAAAATCATCTGTCGAAGAGGCCTACATCCTAGCCGTAATGGATTACTTCTCCAAGTGGGCTGAAGCCGTATCCCTAAGAGAAGTCAAGAAGAAAATTGTCATCTGTTTCATCAAGGAGCATATCATCTACTGATATAGTGTGCCTCGCTACATCATCACTAATAACGAAAAACAGTTCTCCAACCGACTTGTGGACAAGCTTTGCGAGAAATACAAGTTTAAGCAACACAAGTCTTCTATGTATCATGATCTAGCCAACAGTCTTGTAGAAGCATTTAAAAAAATGTTATGCAACTTCCTAAAAAAGGTGATCGTCCAAACAAAGAAAGACTGGCACGAAAGAATAAGGGAAGCACTTTGGGCGTATAGGACGACACATAGGACTCCTACCCAAGCTACACCTTATTCTCTCGTATATGGCGTGGAAGCTGTTCTGCCACTCGAAAGTCAAATCCCTTCACTAAGGATGGTTATACAAAAAGGCTTAACTGAAGAGAAAAACGCAAAGCTATGACTTCAAGAGTTGGAAGCACTCGACGAAAGAAGGCTCGAAGCTCAACAACATTTGGAATGCTACTAAGCACGGCTATCCAAGGCGTTCAACAAGAAGGTCCGCCCAAGGTCTTTCCAAACTGGAGATCTTGTCTTGGCATTACGAAGGCCCATCATCACAACTCACAAAACAAAAAGCAAATTCACATCAAAGTGGGATGGACCTTCGTAAGGTCTACACTAATGGTGCCTACTTAATCATGGTAAAAGACAGCTTGAAGATTGGCCTCATCAACGACAGATTCTTGAAGCGTTACTACCCTTAAATTGAACAAGCAATACTCCTCGCCTGCACGAGCCTAAACTTCACACGACACAATGCTTCTTCCTGCAAAAGCATAAACTGTGTACAGAAAAACAAAACAAAACAAAAAATCACCATCAAAATCGCCAAAACCCATCACCCCCCCCTTGAACTACGTCATGACTTGATCCCTCCTCAACCAAGGGTATGTAGGCAACTTGAGACTTTAAAAACTTCAAGTACAGTCACTTCATTAACAAAAACACAAACAATTTGAAGAATAAAAAACAAATTCAAAATGTGAATACTTTATTTCTTTAAAGGAAGAATTTGGCTACAAAGCCTTATTACAACAATGAGCAAAGACAAAGAAGGCTTAAAGCACAAAAAAATGGAAGACACTACTTGCAAGCTATGTCCCTAAAACTACGACAATGATCTTCAAGCAAGCTTTCTAAAGTCTTCAAAGTCTCTACATCGGTGGGAGACAAGGTAGGTACTTCCATGACCGCACCTCTCCCTTGCTCTAGGTGTAAAATCTCCTTTTGATGCTGAGAAAGTGTAACTTCCTGCTCCAAGAGAACGCCTTGAAATTGTGATGTTTCAGCTTCCAACTGCTCTTGCTCTTGTGTCAATGCTTCTAGATGTGCCTGGATTGAAGCCAAAGAGGTCCTTATAGCTTGATAACCTTCCAAAACAGCTTGCTAATAAGACTGGACTTGGGCAATTGATAAGTCTATTGCCGCAAGTTGTTGAGCTCTAATCTCTGAACTTAACTTCTTCAATGAAATAGCATGCAAGTAAGAATACTCAGTTGAGGTAGCCATAAGTTCTGCAATCTTGACTCTCAAGAATGAGGAGTCAATGTTAAGGTTGTCAATCGCAGAAACAAACTTCGACAAGTCCTCTTTAAGCAAATCAAGGTCCTCAAACAGGCACATTGAAATCCCCTTCTCAATGTGGCTCTTAAGATCCATGGTCGCGTGAAGCTTGATGCGATGGATAAACTGCTTAGTGCTAATAAGGTTCAGCTCTCTCATAGAGCTCTCAGAGCTAGCTGGCAAAAGTGGTGGACGCATAATGAGCTCTTGCATACCTTCACTTACACACAGCAAGCTTGGGCAAATTGTTGGATTTGGAACAAGCTCTGCAACAAGCGGATCCCCAATCTTCACTTTTATAGGTAAATTGCCTCCAAATAGTATCTCCATATAGAAATGAACGCCTATGTTCACCAAGTCAAATTGAGGTGGACTGAACACTTTCTTCTTCTTATGACGAAAATTGACATCACTATCATCCAAAGCACCTTCATGCGGTCACTTGTTCAAAACTTGTTGACACTGCCGTAGAACAAGCTTATCTTCAGAAGCATCTAAACATTGAGAAGACAAGCACAGGCGTTGAGGGGTTAAACCCTTGAGTCCATCTTGCAAATGAGCTACACTAGCACAATCAAAAGGCGCTAGCTGAGTAGGAACCGTGGAACAACCCTCTCTTGGCTTATCATTGTGTGAATGAAAAGAATTAGTGCCACTTGTCATCCCTAAGTATTCATGGTACACCTTCAACCACCAACCTACATAGGCACGAGCCAATGGATTTCTCTTAAACTCGTCCTTGGCCGAAAGGATGATTGAAGCATTTGTGTATGAACGAGTAAAAGACTCACAATGCATATACACGACTTGAAAGGATTTTAACTGTGTGTTTTACTTCAGTTTTCCTAGCACATGTTGCTCAAAACCAAATTGCTTACTGAAACGGTGAGGACTATACAGCTAAACAATACATCGGTCTCCTTGCCATAAAGAAACATACCCCAAGTGAAGACTCGTAAGATAAGACAAGTCAGAAGAACAAAGGTGTGAATAATCTATAAGGCCTTACTGTGTTGAACCAACCCTTGCTAGATGGTCCATTCTCAAACCTTCACAGCTTCAAAACAACGCTTGCGCTTACAAATAATCAAGGCTCTTTGCAGAAAGTACTCCAGAGTACTTTGTCATCAAAGGCCCCAGCTTGACTAAAGTTGGTGAAGAAGGCCCTGACTTGTCTAAAGTTGACGAAGAAAAATGAGTGCCAAAGTACTCACCAAACCAACCGTACACATAATGGTTGGGAAGTACCGCATCACGAGCTTCGGTACTCACCAAGTTCGAAACAACACTCAAGCTGTTGTAAATATTGGCTAAGATCGAAATAGTAAGGCTAAAAGATTCATTTGCAGCCATCTTGCTAGCAACTTTGAAGACTCCAGGACAGATAAAGTTGACATCATCTTTAGGAAAAATAAACTTACAAAGCCAACAAGCTAAGAAAACGGCTAAGTAAGATTCTTCCAAGTGTTTTGACACTACGCCAAGATCCTTAAATGCTTTCAACTCGGCAAGGGTACGGCACCCAGCTAGACCAATGACAGCTGATGGATCCGAGTCTCCCTTCGGCTTGGTTGTCTTGTTACGACCACTTTTCTTCGAATGCCTCTTGTACTTCATGGCATCCCAATACCAAAATTGAATCCATAAGGAAATCTTCATGTCTGACTTACCCTAGGAAAGCTTGTGATACCCTCAAAACAAGTAGTGACAACTCACAAGCAATCTTCAGTTGTTGCGATAAGAAAACTCATCCACACTAGGAACAACCTCGTCGTAAAATTTTCCCTAGATTGGCAAACCTCAATTTTGGAATCGACATCTCCTCTTAAGCTGTGTGAAGTGTGTTGGTCACTAAACACCAATGCTCAAAGAACGCATGAAGGACGGAACGATGACGATCATAGCTAAACAAAGATGTGTACATAGCATGATAAAGGCCAGCGTTGGTGAGCATATCTTTGGATCGACTCAAGACATCTTCAAGCCATTCCCAATAAAACTCAGCAAAGGCGGCTTTTCCAGTAGTCGACAAGACGCCATTCCAAGTCACAGCTCCGCTATGGATACAATCGCCAAGAAACTCAAACAAAGTCGGTGAATTGTCGCGAGCATGGTGCGATTGATTCAAAATAAGAATCCTCGATGTATATGCCTTCTTCTTCATATTTGGACAACAAAAGTCGGTCACCTCGCAAGACACTTCAGAAGACCATGACTTGATGTGCATCAAGTTATCTTTTGCAGGAAGAACAAGCACCTTAAGGCTAGTCAACGACGCATAAAGTTTCAACGTCGTTCCCCTGTCTTGCGGATCGCCTTCCTTCATAAGAATAGTGATGGTATTGCTCTTAAAGCACTTGAAAAATATCATGGCTGCAACAAAACAAACAAAGCAACATAAGCACAAAGGTGGGATGGCAACAAAAAAAAAAACAAAGAAGAAAAAATTGCTTTGCTAAAGAAAAAGACATGCGAGACAAACCTTATAAGCGTTTAAGCATGAGGATGACAAAGTCACAAAGACAAAAAGAAATCAGCCACAAGAGCTTGAAGAGCACGATAAAGAGGGCAGCTGCAAAACGGTCCTTTAACGCACGCTACAGTAGCAAAGAAAGCCAAAATACTAAGCAATCGCACTACGCAAACTCACAGTGATTATGTAAGCAGTTTCCTACACTGCAAGGCAAATAGGGCAACTACAAGACGGTCCTTCAATGCACGCTACAGTGGCAAAGAAAACCAAAATGCTACGCAATCACACTATGCAAACCCGCAACGATTACGTAAGCATTTTCTTGCACTGTACGGCAAAAAGGGCAGCTACAAAATAGTCTTTCAACGCACGCTACTGAAGGAAATATGTGAAAACTAGTTTATTTAAGCAATATCTATGCATGCAATTAACAATTAAAAGGCGGAATCATGCTTGTATGCACTCAAAAACAAAACTTGACCCATGAAATTCAAAGCCTAGTAGTTATGGTGAACCAAGACTCAACTCAAAACAAAGTAAGTTGAGAAACTTTATACCTTTGAAGCACCTCTTTGCTTGGCAAAGGTTAATCACCCATGTCAGGGCCTTCTTTCCTTTTTCGCCTTGCTCCTTGGCTCCATGGATTTTGATGGAGGAACTTTGCTTCTTGGTTCCACGTCTTCTTAGATATGGATGGAAGAATTGGGTTCTCCAAAAGTCCCCAAAGTTGGAGACCTCTAAGTTTCGACACCAAGGATGGTTCAGGAAGAAGATGAGTGACCATGGAAGAATTAGATGCTAGTAAATTCCCCCATGGTGGCCTACCTCCTAGAGAGAAAAAAGAGAGCTTGTGTTCTCGCCAATTTCATTAAAGAAAACCCTAATGAACAAAAGGCTATAAAGTCACATTTATACCTACCTTCATTGGAGTGGCAAACTTGTAATAAGTCCAAAACCCACTCCTTCTCTAAGCATGGCCGGCCTCCCTATTTTAGTGGGTTAATTGCCCATTTTGTTTTAGTTGTCACACAACTTAAACCTTATGTGCCTTGTGGACCAAAACCTTTTTGTGTCCCGAAACCCAAAACTAACTTAAGGCTTAAAACGAACCTTTCTTTCTAGATTAATTAACTTTTAATTAATCCTTGCCATATAAAAAACTATTTAATTGTCCTTACTCATCTTCGTTATATCCTTCAATCATTACCTTATAGGGTGTGTGATCCATTAGGTTCCTTTTAGCGAGGCAGTGGGCGATTAGAACTCTTCAAATCGATTGTGAATTGAACTTACTTTCAATTCTCCCTTTAGTGTTTATACACCCTTAGGGCTTCCATAAACCATGAGTGACACCTAGCAGTATGTCATGGCTACCCAAGCTAATCAGAAGAGGTGGAGAACCTATTCAGTTTAGGATTCCAATGCAATACGATCTTTCTCTAATACAATACTCTTGATCACATTGTTTGGTTTGATAGTTTATTCATGTCTACTATCCAATGTGATTCATTTACTTATATGATTAGCTTGAATGTGATTTGGAACGACTTCCTAAATCTCATTCATGCGACATGAGTATGAGAACTCTTTGTTGATCATTTTCAGTGGAATCATTCTCTATTGAGCACCTACGTACTTGTCTTGGTGTCAGTCACACCAATGACTCGAGACCTGTCACCTCCCTGCGATAAGACATAGCACGTACTAATCTTAACGGACTTTCAATGCCCAATTGGCAATCCTATGATCAGGACCGTTTAGGATATGTATACAAAAGAGAATGGTCTCATGAATCGAACTTCTTTAAATTACATTCTCCGAATTACATATTCCTTAGACTTATCTTTTAAGCATATAACATTTATATGAGACGGCTTTAAACAATAATATTTGCCCTTTATATTAAACTAGATTAGTTTAACATGTGAAATGTTCGTATAGTATCATTATATTATTGGTTTTAGGGCACATTTCCAACAATCTCCCACTTGCACTAGAGCCAATCAGCTTGGTCATCAGTGATGATACCTCTTCTGAATTCATTTAAAAAATGGCTGAGTAGTAGGCCTAGACAATGGATATCTATATGTTATCCATAAAAGCAACCTTGAGAATAACGACGTCACCATTATACATAATTCTCAATCATGTGGTTTAGTCTCTCATTTGAGTTCGGATCTTGATGAGACCTTGATTCCCTGGCTTGAGCTATCGCCCTATTTGTGATGTAGTGTCGGTACACTAGAGACAGTTTCTAGTTGGAACCGAATAGAGAGTTCATAAATGAACTTTCCCATCCAAACAACATTGTTGTAAGTTTCTATATGGCAATACATTTTGCATGCATGATGGAACACACTAAAGTCAATATTTTTAATGTTTCCATCCAAATATCTCTTTAGTCATAATAAAGAGATATCCAATTATCTCTTCATTCAAAATGAAGAGACATCCAGTTATCTCTTCAGTGCATGCATTGAATCACCTTTTAGTTATAGCTAGCAATCTTCGAATTAATAGAAACCAAGACTACATCAAAGATGGTTTCTTCCAAATCAACCAATCTCGTTGATTTCACCTTAAGCTACCAATTAGCTATGAAGGTTTCGCTATTTCGGGTCAAATGGTACTATACCATTTCCTTGAGTATATGTCGTATATACACTCAATGTAGTCATAAGGATTTTCATTCTTATTTGTTTCAAATTAAGAGGTGTAACTGTATGACATAGTCATGAAGTTCAAACCATTCAACTGAGATGGTTTATAAATCCTTCTCGACTACCTTGGAGCTAGGAACTAGGTTGTTATATATGTTGATCATCATCTTGTCTTTCAAAGAACCCATTCTTTGAATTCTACTCGTTCATTTGCTCTATCTTAGGCAAATCCTAGTGTAGGATTTCAATGAACTACCCCAACAAACAACATTTGTTAGTTGGTTTCTAGAAGTGATATCCAAAGGTTAATTTAAGGATATCCCACAAGATTGTTCTCAAACAAATATTGCTCATTAGCACACAACCCCAAATCTTAACACAATTAAGACTTGTCTTTCTTTCCAACTACATCATATGGAGTCATGAAAATTTTGGAAGATCTTCTAATTGACAATCATATTTTCTTAGAAGTATATATCCTATATATGGTAATTGATAACATAGAACGAACTACATCTTATTCGAGTTCGTTGTTCTCCCAAAGGAGAAATCCATTATCTTATGATGCTTCTTTCCTTGATATCTTTCAAGGAAACTCATCTAAAGTGTTAGTTTTCCTTGGATCAAATCTAAGGAGGTAAATACTTTAGACGTCTTACTCATCAACTTATATTCTTGAATTCTTTGAAACCTTTTGCAAACTATTTAGACTTGTGCTTATTCAAAATAAATGATAGTCCAACCGAGAGTTATCTTCAGTGAATGTCATACAACATGAGTAGTATTATGTTGTGGACAAGTGCCACTAACATCTAAGTGAATTAACCTCAACAACTTTGTGATTCTTTATTCTTTCCAAAAGAATAAAGATTCGAACATTTCGCCTCTATACAATTTTAACAAGAAGGCATTGGATCCAAATCTAATAATCCAAAGCATCCATCTATGACCAACTCGTAATTTATGTTTTAGAGGTATCACAACTCAGTTTGGGATTAGTCACTACCTTGCAACCTTTTGGGTTTTAAGCATCGTTATATTCTAAACAATTAACACTACCACATCATCTCTACTATAGAGACAATCAATTAGGTTACAATAATCCAATCATTCATTAATAAAGAATAATGTTTTGTCAAACAAAACATTCATCCATCTTTTATAGTGACGGAATTAAGTTCCTTATTCAAATTGGAATGTAAAGACAATCTTTGGTTTTCCAATTCTTTGGTAGTTCTTATGAGGAAGTAAGTATTATTTGCTTTTGTAGAGATCTATATTTGGTTTTCTCTTATCTCATTAATCTTCTACTTCTTATTAGCCACACTTTTACAACAATTGTAAAACATAGTTACTAATACGAAATCAAGCATTCAAGTAGAAGAACCAACTGTTTTGAACTATCAAGAACAATTTACAACACCTTCGAAAGATGTGTTCTTGAAACTGGCAAGACATTTCTTGAAAATACCCCTTCCAATGTCTCTCCTTTCATTAAGAAAGTTTGTTCCCTTAGAGTTATTTGCCTTCTTCATTTGACTTCTCCATTAACTACAATAGTCAAGGTCCCTAAACTCCCATTATCTCTCTTGAAACTTATTTCAATTGTGTTATACGCATCAAACAATTTGGACAGAGTGTGGTTATTGTTCACTCTATAGTTTACAATAAACTTAGTGAACCATTTGGATAGGGACTCAAAGGTGAAGTCCTTGCCCAGTTTTCGTCTCGTGAAGTGGTTTAACACTTCAACACTTAATGATTCAAAATCATCATTAGTCCATATTGATGGACTATTTTCTCAATCAACCATTATGTTCTAAATATAATTATAAACTTTCAAGAGCTGTTCAAGGCAACTCTCATTTCTTCCTACAACAATTTGTAAGTAAAGAATCATAGCATATAAAGTGTCCATGCCCTTGTGTTTACTTCTCAAGTTCCTTGTTCATTTAACAAAGAAACAAGCACTAGTGTATGCATTTACTAAGGGTTGTTCAAAGAAACTCTTATTTCTTCGTACAATGATTTGTAAGTGAAGAACTATGACACTACGAGTGTCCATGTCTTTGTGCTAATCTTCATAAGTTTCTTTGTTTATACAACAAAGGAATAAGCATTGGTTGTTTGTGTTGTCCTCTTTATAATAGACTTATCTAACATGTTCTGCCAATGATACATTATCAATAGGAAGATTGTGAGGATGAGACTACTTAGGTACATATACAATCCATACAAGACAATCTATGGGATTGTGACACCAACTCCGGAAACTGAAGCTTTCGGCTTTCCTTTGTCAAGTTTTGGATAGCATTTGCAAATATATTGGTAAATAAATACATAACAAATATAAATTGATTGATTTTAAGCCCTTTAAATCAAATAGCAGCACCCACTATTTTTGGCAAATTTCATATCCCTCATCGGAATTCAAGAGTTTTGAAGGAAACTCTTAGTAGGGTATGAGAGGCTTATTATTACCAAGCCCACCTCACAATGATATGATGTTGGCCAGCATCAATAATAATGAGAGAGTACACTTACTCATTTGCATCTCTTGCAAGTACCCATCTTATTTGACCTCTAGAGAATGAAGTCTCACAATGATATGATGTTGGCTCCATTGCACTTAGTTAGGTCATTCCCACCATGCAAGTTTGGGTAGGGGTTCAAGAACAACCTCATTATGATATGATGTTGATCATTCTCGTTGCCTACCTTCACAACATCATGTATGCGTATAAGACTCCTCCTGAGTGTAATCATGTACTTTGTACTCCCCCATGATAGGGTGAAATCGGTGTATGAGTCACAAATTGTTCAAAGCACTCTCACGCTTGTCAACTTAATAATGGTTTGGTTGAGGGTTTTAGCCTCATCACATATTAGCATGTATTTTAATCTTATTAAAACAATTCGGTCCTATTACAACTATTGGTCCATGTGATTGATTTAGTAGTATATGATACTCCCACTATGCTTGTAAAACGGTTTTTAAAGCAAGAATATATGGTACTACTAACATAAGCTTTGCATTCATTGATGGACTATATAGTTGCCTTAGGGCCTTTGATTCGATCCAACACGAGCCTAGTGTTGGATCTCGGTCTAGGGATGGTGATTGATTTTAGTTACGCATTCAATCACATTAAGGCGTGTTTTCTTATTGGGCGTTGGACCCTACTACTCCAATTTCATGCATATCAAATAAAACAAGAAAATGAGTACTTCAAAGTAAAGAAGAGCTTATGCTCTTTTACAACATTTGATCATATCAAATTACAATGAAAATCTAATCTACACTTTCCCAAGGTTCAAACAAATTTGAAAGACGACCATTCACATAGCTCAATTATCGTAGGCTTAGGTTCATAATCACCCATTCTTTAATTAATTAACGCTTTAACTAATTAAACTTAAATGCAACATTGTCATTTGGTTTTTGTATCCAAAGAATTGATTTAGATGGAGCTAAATGAAATGAAATTCCAATTCTCATTTTAAGATACAAAACTATTTTGTTCTAAACTAATTTGGGCTAAAAGCAATAACCTCAACCATTGGGCTATATTGCAAAACACAAACTTTTGAGGTCACTTTGTAAAAACACAAAAGTCTACTACTTCATGTAATTACAACTAGAACCCAAAAATTTCAACAAATACAAAATCTTTATTAAACGAGCAAAACAATTTGTCCTTTAGTGATTTTGGGCTTTACGTAAAAACGTAAATTTTCGGGTCAAAGTACAAATACACAAATGTATCAAAACTTTATGTAATTGCATAAAAGCCCCAAAAGTACCCCCATTATAGGGGTGGCCGGTTTTGGTAGGTGAGAGGTGAGGTTATGTGTGAGTTGATTTGTTTGAAATGTGATAGAAAGTTGTAAGTGATTGGTATGGTGTGAATAGTTGAAAAGGTATGGGTGAAGTTTGAAAAATTCATACCATCCATCACTAACAAAAACAAATAAACAACCAAACACCTTTTCGAATCAAAACAACAAACTTTTTGTTCTTGCCAAGAATATAACAAGAACAATGAAGAACATCCATGAAAACCCATAATAGCTCCATGAACAGTTTTCACCCAAAAACTCTCAAACTTAAGGGAAATAACATATAATCATACTAGGGTACTTAGGGATTCCAAAAGTCACTTTAAAACACTTTTAACAAGACAAACATGAACCCAAAAATCCACCCTTTGGATTTGGCCGAATTTCCCCAAAAAACATGGTACCAAATTTTAGCTCCAAAATTCATGCTCATGTGAACTACATCTGCAACATTTGAGATGACAAATTTTCTAGCAAAATTTACATTCAAAGAAGCAAGAATAAAGCTTGTGACAAATTTTCTAGCAAAATTACAATATTCCAATTAAAGACTATGAACTACAAAACCCAAAAGGATTCACCAACTACAAGACCTAGGCTCTGATACCACTTGAAGGAAATATTTGTGAAAACTAGTTTCTTTAAGCAACATCTATGCATGCAATTAACAATTAAAAGGCGGAATCATTCTTGTATGCACTCAAAAACAAAACTTGACCCATGAAATTGAAAGCCTAGTAGTTATGGTGAACCAAGACTTAACTAAAAAAAAAGTGAGTTGAGAAGCTTTATACCTTTGAAGCACCTCTTTACTTAGCAAAGGTTAATCACCCATGTGAGGACCTTTTTTCCTTTGTCACCTTGCTCCTTGGCTCCATGGTTTTGGATGGAGGAAATTTGCTTGTTGGCTCCATGTCTTCTTGGATATGGATGGAAGAATTGGGTTCTCCAAAAGTCCCCAAAGTTGGAGACCTCTAAGTTTCGACACCAAGGATGGTTAAGGAAGGTTAAGGAAGAAGATGAGTGACCATAGAAGAATTGGGTTCTCCAAAAGTCCCCAAAGTTGGAGACCTCTAAGTTTCGACACCAAGGATGGTTAAGGAAGAAGATAAGTGACCATGGAAGAATTAGATGCTAGTAAATTCCCCCATGGTGGCCTGCCTCCTAGAGAAAAAAATGAGAGCTTGTGTTCTCTCCAATTTCCTCAAAGAAAACCCTAATGAAGAAAATGCTATAAAGTCACATTTATACCTACCTTCATTGGAGTGGCAAACTTGTAATAAGTCCAAAACTCACTCCCTCTTTAAGCATGGCCGGCCTCCCTATTTTAGTGGGTTCTGCCCATTTTGTTTTAGTTGTCATACAACTTAAACCTTATGTGCCTTGTGGACCAAAACCCTTTTGTGTCCCAAAACCCAAAACTAACTTATGGCCTAAAACGAACCTTTCGTTCTAGATTAATTAACTTTTAATTAATCCTTGCCATATACAATAAACTATTTAATTGTCCTTACTCATCTTCGTTATAACCTTCAATCATTACCTTACACAATGTGTGATCTAATAGGTTCCTTTTAGCGAGGCAGTGGGCAATTAGAACTCTTCAAATCAATTGTGAATTGAAACTTACTTTCAATTCTCCCTTCAGTGTTTATACACCTTTAGGGCTTCCACAAACCATGAGTTACACCTAGCAGTATGTCATGACTACCCAAGCTAATCAGAAGAGGTGGAGAACCTATTCAATTTAGGATTCCAATGCAATACGGTCTTTCTCTAATACAATACTCCTGACCACATTGTTTGGTTTGATAGTTTATTCATGTCTACTGTCCAATGTGATTCATTTACTTATATGATTAGCTTGAATTTGATTTAGAACGATTTCCTAAATCTCATTCATACTCTGGCCAGAGATTCTTAATTATATCATACAGTATTCTCCCTCAAACAGTTCGAAGGTTAAAGATCCCTTGTTGCGCATTCACTTGCCTCCATGGCTAAGTGGCTTAACCCCAACCATGTCGTGGACACCCCTTGACGGAGTGACTTTGACATAGTCAAAGATCAAGGACGTAACCACAAGACAACTATGATGCCTCAGGTCAAAAGACTACTTTGCTTTATCCCAACCATGAGTTCTCATGTAACATGAGTATGAGAACTCCTTGTTGATCGCGTTTAGTGGACTCATTCTCTGTTGAGCATGTACGTACTTGTCTTGGTGTCAGTCACACCAATGACTCGAGACCTGTCACTTTCCCTGAGAGAAGACATAGCATATACTGATCTTAACAGACTGTCAATGCCCAATTGGCAATCCTATGATCAGGAACGTTTAGAATATATATACGAAAGAGAATGGTCTCATGAATCTAACTTCTTTAGATCACATTCTCCCAATTACATATTCCTTGGACTTATTGTTTAAGCATATAACATTTATATGAGACGGCTTTAAAAAATAATCTTTGCCCTTTATATTAAACTAGATTAGTTTAACATGTGAAATGTTCGTAAAGTATCATCATATGATTGGCTTTAGGGCACATTTCGAATAGCTATAGTAGCAAAGAAAACCAAAATGGTACGTAATCGCACTATGAAACCCCGTAGCGATTACGCAAGCAGTTTCTTGCACTGTACGACAACGTGACCACCAAGGGAAAACTGTGACCAAAAGGCACTACACAGCGCAAACTTGCAATAGTCTTTTACACAACACCACACGATAAAAGTGACGCACTACAACAAGCTCCAAGCAAGCAAAACCCATGGCAAGCAAGCAGCAAAACCCACGGCAAAGCACAGTAGCAAGCACATGGCAAGGATGTGAATTGTGAAAAAAATACACACCCAATTGTCCTATAAATAGGGGTCAATTGCTTCCTAATGCTATAAGGGAAATACATACCCAAATAGCAAAAGGAAAATCAAAAGAAGGAAGCACATTGCACATTCCAACCAAAAGAAGGAAGCAAATTCCAAGCAAAAAATGGCATGTTTCAGCCAATCTGCGCAAGCGGGACGTTTTTAGTGATAATTCGACTTTCCAAAGGAATTTTGATGCAAGGCCAATTGGAGAAGGAAGCTAAGAGGCGGATGATTGTTGTGTCAAAATTTCATAATTTTCCTGAAAGCCAAACATTCAAGTTTTCAAAATTAATCCCGCATAAGTTGTTTTTCCGTCAGAACTGCGCAGCTGTAGGAAAATGACTAGTTGAAAGCCTTCCCTATTTTTCCTAGTGGTGTGCGATGTATGCCTCAAAGCATAAGAGATAAAGCTATATTTCCCATATTGTTTTAGAATTTTCCAGAAGAGAAATCGACCTCAAACTTGGCGTGCAAATCAAGTGACATGTTTCCCAAACCAAGGACAAATCTTCAAAGTTTCGCAAAACAAAAGCATGCTGTTTTGGCACAAAAAATCAGCAAAGAAAAGGAAACGAAACTAAAATAAAATAAGGAAAGGGCTTTAAAATTTCCAAAACATCAAGGGAAAGTACCTTTCCTTGCCAAAATACAAAAGGGAATCCCTCCAAAGCAAGGATAAATCTTCAAGTTTCCCAAACTAAGAGGGAAAATACCCCCTTGGCTGAAAAAAGAAAAGAGGAAAGAAAAAAATTGCACATTCTACTTACCCAAGGACAAGCATTAAAGCTTTCCAAAACCTTGAAGGAAATCATCAAGGCTTTTCAAAACCTTGAAGGAAATCATCAAGGCTTTCCAAAACCTTGAAGGAAATTACCAAAGCTTTCCAACATTTTGAAGGAAATTGAAGGAAGTTCCTACCTAAAAAAAGGAAAAGACATTTTTTTCCTACAACCACAAGGAAAAAATTCAAAAGATACACCAAATGTATTTTGCCAAAGATTATGGAAAATCAAATACGCACAATAAGTATGTGCCGATTTGTCCATTTTCAAATTTTCATACAAGATCAAGCCTCTACGACCCTTGAAGAAAAAAATTCATTTCTTTTAAGATCAAGCCTCTATGGCCCTTGAAGAAAATTTCATTTTTCACTCAAGATCAAGCCTCTACGACCATTGAAGAAAAAATTCATTTCATTCAAGATCAAGCCTCAATGGCCCTTGAAGAAATGTTTCGTTCAAGAAATACGCCTCAACGGCCCTTGACAAAATTCATCACTTCATTCAAGATCAAGCCTCTAAGCCCCTTAAAGAAAACTTTCATTTCAACTCAAGACCAAACCTCAACAGCCTTTGAAGAAATGTTTCGTTCAAGAAATACGCCTCAACGACCCTTGATGAAATTCATCACCTCAACTCAAGACCAAGCCTCAACAGCCTTGAAGAAGCAAACTAATTCAAGATTAAGTTTTGACGGCCTTTGAGTTAGAACATTCACATTGCAGGACTTCAAAACACATTTCCAACATGTGGCAAGCACATGCCTACAACGCACCTTGAAGTGGGGGCATTTGTACATATGTAAATTTCGTTGCATACAAATGATGCATCGCAAAGCTCCACGTGACATATGACTCATCAGAAATTGACTAGTCATCAATGACATGTGGCACAAATCAAGCAAAGGAAGCTTAAAACTTCCCAGAATTTGGCCAAAGAGAGAACCTCTCTTAAAAAAAGGGCAATGGTTCAAAGTGTTCTCAAAACCTGAAAGAAAATTTAGATATCTTCATAAAACAAGTAAGAATTGAAGATTGCTCACAAAATAAGCAACAAAGACCCTATAATTCGGCCAAGGGAGTAAAGATGGCTAAAATTAAGACACAAAACATCCCTAAATTCTCCCATGGACAAATTAGGACATAAATCGAAGTCAAATCCACCCAAAGGCAAGCCTTGAGAAGCCTATAAATACAAGGTCCTCCCACAAGTATAAAGGTCGAAAAATTTTGGCATTTAGAAGAACCTCTACCAAACATTTGAAGACTAATATGCTGCCAAAGCTCTCTTCGAAGAACGTACAACCAAAACCGAAGCTTTCTTTCAACCAAAGCCGAAACGCTCCCTTAAAGAATCAACAAGCACTTGTGTCGATTCCTTCAAGACTTTTTTGCAAGCTCATATACTTGTAATGACGTTCATTTCAAGATCAAGTCGCCAAGACCCTTGAATCAATGAAAACCCGCATCAACATCATCTTTGCCGCACCTTGAGGTGAAGACCATCCACACGTTGTTTTCAAGATCAAAACTTGAAGCAATCGTTCAATTGTTCGTCCGAGATCAAGTCATCTCAACCCTTGGATCAATAATCAACCTTCACATCTACATCAAATTTGAAGACTAAATCAGAGGAAAATTGTAAATAAAGATTGTAACCTACAAATTCAAATCAATACAAATCTACTTTGTACACGTGTTCTCGTTTCATTCGTTACAGATTTTCTATATTTACATTTAGCCATGGCTAGGGTTGGTGGCAGTCTTTTCTTTCAGTTTTTGTTCTCATTCTTACCTTCTTTATTTGTTTTCCCCTGCTATCATTTCCCTTCAATATGTTCTTTCCACCCCACATATTGTCAATCCTACTAGCCTATGTCCTCAGAACTAATCTTTTTCTTTTATCTAACCCTTGGTATCCCTCCATCTTCACCGACCTTCTCTATCATTTGCAATTCGTTTATTTTTTTGTAACCTTCATCAATATCATACCATATCCGATTTGCAATCACTTTCAACTGCAATTTGTTGTAGTATATCGAGAGGGTGTGTAGAGCTCCGATGTTCACACCGGCTCGCGTGTTCGCACGACCTCTTTCTCTTAGTCTACCTTCCTTGGCAGTGTCACAAGTGGAGATCCCACTGGCTTTTTTGTTTTTGTTTTTTTTTCTACTTGGTGATTGCAATTGGAGAGGTTTTCTTTGATGGATGATGGTGTCTTCCTTCCTTCCACCTATGAGGCGTCGGTTGGTCGGATTTATGGCATTCGTTGGGGTTCATTGTATGTACTGAACGAGAGGTGATGTGGTTGTAGTTGCAGAAGACTAGGGTTTTCTTTTTATTTCAAATTGTTTCTGTATTTCGGCCTAATCTTTTGGTTATGTTCATGCTGTTTTGTCTGGAAAACCAACGTTTTCTTTGTATATTTTTTTGGGGCCTCGATTGTGTAAGTTATGTTATGTAAATTTTGTTTTTTGTTGGCAATAAAATATGCCTTTGTACCCAAAAATAAAAAAATTCTTTACTAATTAATGTCATTGATTTAAAATAAAATAAAAAATTGTAGAAAACTAAAGAAAAAAAAGATGAAAAAGAAAGTGGGAGACTTAAGAATTTTTTTAGACCACATCTCTCCCTCACCCAGTCCCAACTCAAAACCAAGCCGCCCCATTACTTGCCGGTTGCTCCGCCGTGTTCTTCCTTTAAAACCTTCTCCTCCCCCACGCCTAGAACCCAGAATGTCCCTAATAGTCTCACCCAACTCTCTCCAATCCTCCACATTCCCATTTGCCATTCATTCCTCACAAAATTACAACCTCACTCAGCCATGGCTTCCGCATCTGCTTCTTCGGAAACGACCCATGACCCGAATGTCCTGCATTTCGACCCGACCCAATAGAAATTCGGGACCAAAGATCGAGGACCCGGAAGTCCGGGAGGTGGTTCGTGATAGAGATAGGTTGTGTGGCTGAGATTTTACCATGTGTATGAATATTAGAGAGGCAGTTAGTTAGTTAAGTTGTTAGAAATAGTGAGAAGTGTATATATACTGATATGTGTACTTGTATGGTAGTTAAGAAAGGAAATACATAAGAGTTTTCATTCTCTCTCTCTCTCTCTCTCTAAATTCTCTCAATCTCTTCTCTATCTTACTACATTTCTGTAGGTTTACATGGTATCAATCGCCATGAAAGCTCACGCTTGATCTCGATCTTCGTCTTCCGCCGCTCTGATACTTCGATCGATCTTGGTGTTCTTGCTTCTTGTTTCTGGTTCTTGATCGGTTTTACTTCGTCTGCTCTCTACTCTTGGGTTTTCTTTGTCCCTAAGGCTCTGCAACTGTGCTTTCGGTTGCGACTTCCTCTTCTCCATTTTGTGCACTCCAGGTGTTTGTTGTGTGTTCTCAGTGATTTTTTTTCTGCCAAATTACAGCCATCATATAGCAACAATGGTAACTGCTTCTCAATTACAGCTTCTTCAATCACCAATCACTGCATTGGTTTCTTCGATCTCTACTTCGGTGAATGTTAAACTGGATGATTCGAATTATCTAAATTGGCATTTTCAAATGAAATTACTGCTTGAAAGTAATGGAATCCTAGGGTTTGTTGATGGCTCGCATCCCTGTCCTGTTCGATTTACATCTCCATCTGGAGAATCTGGTACCAATTCATCTCTTTCATCATCGTCCTTTGTTAATGATGAGTATCTAGTTTGGATGATGCATGATAAAGCCCTGATGCAATTAATTACTGCATCGTTGAGCCCGGTGGCTATGTCCTGTGCTATTGGAAGCACTAGTTCACGGGATCTCTGGATTCGATTACAAGAACAATTTTCCACTGTCTCAAAGACTAGCATATTTCAGATGAAATCGAATCTGCAAACAATTAGAAAGGGCTCTGATTCTATTACTCAGTATTTACAGAAGATAAAAGAAGCTAAAGATTATCTTTCTGCTGCTGGGGTTTTGTTTCTTGACGAAGACATCGTTATACTTGCATTGAATGGCTTACCAGCAGAGTACAATACATTCCGGACTGTGATAAGGGGGCGTGAAAGTGTCATATCTTTGAAAGAGTTTCGGACACAGTTGCTTGCTGAATAAGCCATTCTCAAGTCCTCTGTTAATGCACCGTTTATGACAGTCATGGTTGCTACTACTTCACCTCAGCGAGGGCCATCTCAATCCGGTTTTGTATCTGGTGGTTTCAAGCAGTTCACTGCCAATAAGAACAAGGGCAAAGGTCGATTTAATCAACACTCCAGAGGTTTTTCCCCTAGACAGTACATGCCTACTCAAACTCATGTGCTTCAAACTCCAAGTCCTGGTATACTTGGTCAGTTTCCATATACGCAGCAGCCTATTCCTTCTGCGCCACCTGAGAAGCCACGATGTCAAATTTGTGGGAGGTTCAATCACAATACTTGGTTTTGCTTCTATAATGAGAAGGGTCCCAATTATATTGGTGGTGGAGCTCACTTGACTTCCTCTCCAATGTCTTCACATTCACAGCCAGGGTATCAATTTTCTCCGGTTGATGCTTATGCACAACACAGGCCTCAGTCACCGTTTCCTAGACAACAAGCTCCTTCCCAGGTTCCATTACATGCCTATCATACTATGGTTTCACAACCACATCTGTCACATGCGTCTCCATCTCCTTCCCAAGTGTGGATCACAGACTCTGGCGCAACCCATCATATGACTGCCGATCTCTCCACCTTATCTCTGGCTTCTCCGTATCCCACTACTGAGGTTATTCAGACCGTTAATGGTGAAGGTTTGCATGTATCTCATATTGGTAACGCTGTTATCAAGCCTTCCATACATCCTATCAAGTTGAATTCTGTTTTATATGTGCCTAAAGTATCACAGAATTTGTTATCAGTTCACAAACTCTGTTTAGACAATAATTGTTGGCTTATCTTTGATGCCTTCTGTTTTTGGATCCAGGACAAAGCCACCGGGATGATCCTCTACAAAGGACTGTGCAGTAATGGTCTATACCCCATCTCTTCCCTCGCCAATGTTTTTCCTCCAGCTTCTCAAGGCCTGGTTCATAATAAAGCTCTTCTTGGTCAGTTTGTTAACCACATCTCCTGGCATAATAAACTAGGACATCCGTCTAATTCTGTAGTGTCTCACATGCTGCATAAATCCAATGTTGTATTCCCTAAAATCTCTAGTCCTGTAATGTGTCAAAGCTGTCTAGAAGGTAAATTTTGCAAGCTTCCTTTTTCACCAAGTGTCAATAAATCCGTCATTCCTTTTGAAGTGGTGCATAGTGATCTTTGGGGTCCTGCACCTTGTGTGTCTGTGGATGGATATAGGTACTATGTTACCTTTATTGATGAATGTACCAAGTACTCTTGGATATTTCCCTTGGTAAATAAATCAGATCTTTGTGCTACCTTTATTGGTTTCTATGCTTATGTTCTCACTCAATTTTCTGCAAAAGTAAGAATATTGCAAAGTGATGGTGGTGGTGAGTACATAAGTAAACCCCTTCAGTCATTCCTTCTGCACAAAGGCATTTTACACCAAAAATCATGTCCTTACACTCCAGAACAAAATGGCATGGCTAAACGAAAACACAGACATGTCATTGAAACAGCAATCACATTACTTCAAACAGCTCACTTACCCTCTAAGTTTTGTTCTTTTGCATGTCAAACATCCATCTATCTCATTAATCGAATGCCTACACCCAATTTATCCAATAAATCTCCCTTTGAAGTCCTGTATGGTGCAGTTCCAGTGCTTCAACACTTAAGAACCTTTGGATGTGCTTGTTACCCTCTTCTTAGACCATATAACACAACCAAACTTCAACCAAAAACAACAAAATGCATATTTTTGGGTTATGCATCCAGGTATAAAGGGTTCATATGTTATGCAGTTTCTCAACACCGGTTTTTTATTTCTAGACATGTTGTGTTCAGTGAACATGATTTTCCTTATAAAGACTTATTGGCACATACCAATTCCAACTCATCATGTTCTCTGCCTTTTGATACTCCACTTTCTCCTCCTATAGTTACACCACAAAATGTTGTCACAATCATGCCTCCAGATCCGCATACCAGTCCTTCTTTGTCTAATTCTCCAAGTCCTCCTCCATCACCAACCCCACAGCAACCTTCTCAGTCCATTACTGGTGCAGTCTTTGACAACAATAGCCCTGTGGTACTTGATCATAGTCCTGACACACTTCAGGTGGTTACTTCCATACCACTTCTCAATATCCATCCTATGCAGACTCGGAGTAAAAATGGTATCAGTAAGAAAAAGGTGTTTTTGTCTGCACTTGCTGCTTCTAAGGATATGGATGTGTCCTTCTGTGAACCTTCCACATATAAATCAGCCCTTAAAAGTTCAGTTTGGTTTCAAGCCATGCAAGAAGAGATTAGTGCATTACATGGTCAAGGAACATGGAGTTTGGTTCCCTTACCAGTTCATAAGAATCTAGTAGGGTGCAAATGGGTCTTCAAAATAAAGAGGCATTCAGATGGGTAAATTGCAAGGCATAAGGCTCGGTTGGTTGCTAAAGGATTCAGTCAAGAACCTGGTATTGATTACAGTGACACGTTTAGTCCTATTGTTAAACCCACCACTGTCCGAATTGTTCTAGCACTTGATGCTCACTTCAAGTGGTCTCTTCGCCAACTTGATATCAAGAATGCCTTCTTACATGGCATTCTTCAGGAGGAGGTATACATGGCTCAGCCCCCTGGCTTTGAGGATCCTTCTAATCCTTCCTTGGTGTGCAAATTGCACAAATCTCTTTATGGATTGAAGCAGGCCCCACGAGCATGGAATGATCGCTTTACTACTTTTTTGCCTAAATTGGGATTTTGCACTACTTACTCTGATTCTTCCTTATTTGTGAAAACTGTTAGATCTCACATTGTGATATTATTGTTATATGTTGATGATATTATCATCACAGGGAGTGCCACCACTGAGATACATCAAGTGATCGCTGCTTTAACCTCCGAGTTCGATATCAAAGACTTAGGTCCTCTTCACTTCTTCTTGGGGATTCAAATCTCTCAGACTTCCAATGGTCTCTTTTTGTCACAACAAAAGTATATTCAGGAGTTGCTTGTTAAGACAGATATGATTGAATCCAAGGCATGTGATACACCCTGTCTCCCCTACAACAGGTTGTTAAAAGATGATGGTGAGCCTTATTCTAATCCATCCTTATATCGGAGTGTGGTTGGAGCTCTGCAGTATCTTACATTCACAAGGCCCGACATTGCCTTTTCTGTGCATCAAGTGTCTCAGTTTATGCAGAATCCGATGGCATCCCATTTCACTGCCGTAAAAAGGATTTTGAGATATCTGCATGGCACCATGGATGTTGGTCTCTCTTATTCCCGTGGAGATTTGACATTACATGCTTTTAGTGATGCGGATTGGGCAGGTGATCCCAATGATCGCCGTTCTACATCGGGCCTTATCTTCTACAGCCGCCGAGCTTGATTGGGTTCAACAAATTCTTGCCTTTCTTCACCTTCCAATCTCTGCCCCTCCTGTGTTATTTTGTGATAATCTTTCTACTATCGCATTCTCCTTTAATCCGGTGCAACATCAACGCACCAAACACATTGAAATTGATATCCATTTTGTTCGGGAGAGAGTAGCTACACACAAGCTCCTGGTGCAGTTTGTGTCCTCAAAGGAGCAGTTTGCTGACATTTTCACCAAAGGCCTCAGTGCTCCTTTGTTTCGTTTTCATTGTACCAATCTTCAGCTTGGACCTTCGAGGCATAAGATTGAGGGAGGATGATAGAGATAGGTTGTGTGGCTGAGATTTTACCATGTGTATGAATATTAGAGAGGCAGTTAGTTAGTTAAGTTGTTAGAAATAGTGAGAAGTGTATATATACTGATATGTGTACTTGTATGGTAGTTAAGAAAGGAAATACATAAGAGTTTTCATTCTCTCTCTCTCTCTCTCTCTCTCTCTCTCTCTCTCTCTCTCTCTCTCTAAATTCTCTGAATCTCTTCTCTATCTTACTACATTTCTGTAGGTTTACAGTTCGGACGCTCATGAGGAGCTTCAGTGACAAAAGCCGTTGTTGAAGACGTTAAATAAGTATGTTAAGACTGTGAGGACGGAGCATTGCTTTATGCCTTTTGAAGAGCTTGGGACAAATGGCTTCAGTGCTTAGAGGTCAGCTCAATTTTCAATCTTTTGTGTTTGTTTTTTTTTTTTTAATTTAAATTGTTGGATTTTTTTGCTGTGGTTTGATCTGTGGACGCCATTAATAGTCGAAAACTTGATTAATCGATGGGGAAATGATGAGCACACCCTTTTTCTCCTCTTACTGCTTAATGTTTTCGTTGTTTCTGTTTGATTTATTCAATCCGATGACCAGAAACAAAGAGAGACATGTGGGAGGCTAAAAATGGTGTGTGGAAATCAGCTCCCTAAACGATATGAATTTGGTATGTATAGTTATTGTGCATGATACACTATATAGGGTAATAGAATGCAAGGAGAAATGTATATGTTTTAGAGATCAGCAGGCATTTTGAGTGCACGGTCTGACATTTTAAATAATGGCTATGGCATGAATTTTATGGGTTTTTCGAAATCGTGTGAGTTCGATGTGCCTGTAATGTGAACAGTTATTTTTTACGTTTCGGTGCATTTGATAGTGGTATACTGCTAATTTTATGTAAGACATGTCAGTTCCTGTGTGAGTATTTTCTAGCAGCAATTGTGATAGGATGGAAGATAGCTTCACGTATATAAGTCACACTCAGGTCTTCAGATGGATGCAAAGACAGCGGTGGTATGTTGCTGATAATGGCGTGTATTCAAAATTGATCTCGGTAATGGGAAAGAAAGGCCAAACTCGGATGGCAATGTGGCTTTTCTCTGAGATGCATAATAGTGGGTGCCGGCCTGATACTTCTGTTTACAATGCACTCATCTCAGCCCACCTTAACTCCAAGGATGAAGCGAAGGCTTTGGACAAAGCTCTCGGATACTTTAACAAAGTGAAGGGAATGGAATTGTGCCAACCCAGCATTGTGACATACAACATTCTTTTGAGAGCTTTTGCACAATCTCGAAATGTAGGGAAAGTTAATGCTTTGTTTAAGGATCTTGATGAGAGCGTTGCTTCCCCTGATATCTATACGTATAATGGTGTAATAGATGCATATGGGAAAAATGGAAATATCAGAGAAATGGAATCCGTGCTTTCTCGCATGAAAAGTAATCAGTGTAAGCCTGACATCATCACCCTTAATTTGCTGATTGATTCATATGGGAAGAAGCAAGAATTCGATAAGATGGAACAGGTATTTAAGTGCTTACTTCGTTCCAAGGAGAAACCAACACTCCCTACATTTAATTCAATGATCATAAATTATGGTAAGGCAAGGCTTAAGGAGAAAGCGGAACATGTATTGCAGAAGATGACTGACATGAAATACACGCCAAGCTTCATAACATATGAGAGTCTTGTCATGATGTATGGGTTCTGTGATTGTGTTTCAAAAGCTAGGGAGGTATTTGACAGGTTGGCTGAATCTGGAAGGGAGTTAAAGTTTTCAACGCTTAATGCAATGCTTGATGTTTACTGCATGAATGGTTTGCCCATGGAAGCTGATAAGCTTTTTGCGAGTGCAAATAGTATTGGGGTACGCCCAAATGTATCAACGTATAAACTTTTATACAAGGCTTACACCAAGGGGCTTCAAGAGAAACTGCTGAAATCCATGGAAAACGATGGTATTGTCCCAAATAAGAGGTTCTTTCTAGAGGTTCTTGGGGCATTTTTCTCTTCACCAGGGAGTCCAGGGTCTGTGAGTGCCACAACTGGTTTGAGCAGACCGCAGGATGGGGAAAAAACGTAGGTAGAGAAGATTAATAACTTGTTTTACATATTTTTCTGATTTTCTTCTGGTAGTCATTTAACTTTAATCAAATTGGAGCAATGGTCTCTCAACTAAAAATTCATTATCATCCCCTCAACTCATCAAAACGTGTAGCTCATTTTCATCAATTTCGTTATAATTATGTCAAAATGAGTTATGTTGGAATGATCATTGCTATAATTGGGTTAAAGTTGATGGATCATTTCTCCAATTGAGTTAAAGTTGAGGGATCATTTCTCTAGTTGGATTAAAATTGAGGGACCATAACTGCACATTGTGATTAGTTGAGGGATCAATGATAATAGATTTTTAATTGAGAAACCATTGCTTCAATTGAATTAAAGTTGAGAGACCATTATTACAATTTACTCTAATAAAAAACCAAATTTTATTTTTTATAATTAAAAACTTTAAAAAGAAAAAAGAAGAAGATGATTGAGTGTTCATCATCTTCTTCCCCGTGAATTTGGGGCAATGGAGTCCACCATATTAAACACTGCTCACCGCTTTCCCTTTCCCCCTCCCTCACCGCCCCTACTTCCTCCTCTCTGTTTGACGGCCACCAACTCTCTACTTCTCCTTCACTCTTTTAATCGAACCTCCCGTCAAAACCAAGAAATTTGGGATTTAGAGGTGACAGTGCAAGTGCAAGTGCAATTCAGCTGTCACAGTGACTGTTATTACAATGTTTATACAAGACGTTTCCTACATTAAACCTGTTTACAAGGAAATATAAACGTCTTGGAGCGCAAGAAACGTTAATAAATAATACACACATAAGAACGCTTACATAATATCATCGATGTTTACACAAGATTTACGCTCCTAATATACTGCAGATATATCTTTACACCAGATAACAAGTCACGCATGTCTATCAGTTTCACCCTCGTCTGAATAATGCGTATTGTCAGAGAAACTTGGTTAGGCCGAAAGACGAACGATCTGTCAAAGCTAGATTATCCGACCTGCATATATATTCATCGCATTGGCTTGATCAGAAACCATTTCTATGGAAGACAAATACGAAAAGATTGAAATGATGATATAAAGAGAAACAGAGGTACGCTTCACCTTTCGTCAAAAATGAAGGTTTATCAGTTTGGAAATTATCCTTTGAGCCTTTCCCTTCAATTTCTTTAGAGTTTGTGATCTCCTTACTCATATTATTGGAGATGAATGCCCCCAATTTTGGACAGTACCGTAGGTCTAATCTCTCCAAGGACGGAAATTCAATGTAACTTCCTGCACAAAATCTGGCGAGGTTTGGAAGATCTTCTAGGTGCAGATGTTCTAACTTACGAAACATGTTATCTGCATTTTCTTCACCGGGTTCATGTGTTGATACTATCTCTTCCATGAGATGACACCGAGATATCTGAAGATATTTGAGTTGCTCTAGACTTCTAGCCATGGACGATGAAAACATGAATCTTAAACCATCGCATTGATCCACGATCAAGCTTGTTAAGCTTGGGAACACAACCTGCAGATCACGACAAATATCTCTTTAAGAGACGAAAATGACGCAATGGAATGCTATGACAACCGCTCTATAAAATTGAAACTAACGAACATACCTGACCATTCATGAACTGTTGCACGGGCCTTCCAATCTCATTCTCCAGAATGATTATGTTGAACTCTCCATTTGTTAATTGTTCATCCAACCCTGCAGTAACAACAGGCTTGCTGCCTTTGGAGGAGAAACCAATAAGATTGGGTAGACACTGAAATGTCAAAGATCGTAACTGAAAGAACACAAGGGGGTCAACTGCTTCATCACTGAAATTATCTTCCCTTTCTTCCGCAACAATCTCTCTCATGGTTTCGCAGTTCTCCACTTCGATCTCTTGAAGTTGCAAAAAGCATCTTGCGACTGAAAATGAGAAGAGATTCCTCAGCTTGTGACAACTTTCCACTTTTATGATTCTTAACTGTCGGAAACTCTCCGCTGTGAGTTGGCCATAACAAACACTCTCCAGACTCACAAGGTTGTCAAGAAAAAGCGACTCCAAGATGGGGAAAGCATTATGAGCATAACTCCAGTTGACCGAGTTAATAATATATGTAGTTTCAGCATTGTTTTGAACGTGGAGATGTTTCAGTTGCTGAAATAAACCCTCACTGTCTAAATGATAGACAATATTATTAACACCCTCCAACACGTCGAAGTACAAATCTTCAGATCTCTTGAGTAGCATTTTCAAACCTCCGTCCAACTGATTGCTGGCAGTGAGCTTGAGTTTTAGAGTGTTGAAGGTTTCGTCCACGCCATGCCATTTCCATGCATCACCGACCAATATGTGGTATCTTTCCAGCTTGTCGGAGAACAAGTTTTCCGGAAGAATGTTAGCATCTGGAATGTGTATGTCTAATGAGCTTAGCCGAGACAAGTGCTTCAGCTCCGAAAGGCTAGCATTACTTCTTTCAACATTGACTCCTTCCTCCTCCCATTGGTTAAAGCTGTTTCCCATTCTCAAGTCTTCTAGTCTTTCCAAGCTAGATATAACTCCGGGTGAAATCACTTCAATTTCAGAGCAACCGCTCAAGTCTAGCAATCGTAGACGACTCAACTGCCCTATTTCTTTTGGCAGCTTTTTAACTTGAGATTCCAAAAGGCTAAGAATCTCTAAGTTCCTTAACTGTCCGAGTAGAGCTATGTCTCCCAGCACGCATAGATCTAAACATAATGTTTGAAGACTTGTTAGGAACTGAAGAGATGGAGGTAGCGACGGAATCCGCAGATTGGTTAAATCCAACACCTTAAGTTCTTTCACCTCTTCAAAAAATCTCTCCGGGATTTCAAACGAGTCATCATTACTCCACAAAAAGAACATTTTTAGTTCTCCACATTTCAGAGCTTCAGGAAGTGTAGGGATATTGCAACAAGGGAAAGAGATCATACTGCAATTTTTTAAGAAACCCTCATCTGGCCATTCTTTCAACTCATCTCCATAAGCTGCTGATAAGATGTGTTTATCTCTAAATGCAATCGAGATAGCAACATCACGTACAAGGTCATGCATTCTGACAGATGTATTATCATAACCGTCTAACAACAGACAAGCATCCTTAAGCTTTTCCACCAGTGAATGCAATGCATTTCGTGCTTCTTCCACCGTGTTGATGTTCTTGAACAACCCCAAACCAATACAATATTTCAGCAAGTCTCCAAGAAAAATATAGTTTCTCCCAGTAATTCCACAGAGTAAGAACAAAGGCTTAAGCTCCTCATCACCCAATTGATCGTAACTCCACCCTAGAGCCGAGTATACTTTTTCTGTCAATTCTTCTTTGCCAAACCTTTTTAAGCGTCTTAAGGCATCTTTCCATGCATGTAAAGTCCTCCTATTTCTCAAAGCGCTTGCAACTGTGACAACTAAAACTGGCAAACCTCCACATTTTTGGGCAACTTCAGTTGCCACAGTTCTTATAGCGGGATCTTTAACAGCATCACCTGCCATCTTTTCAAATAAGCTCCAAGTTTCTTCTTCGCCTAAAACATGAAGCCCGAACTCCTTTTGCGTACGCATCTCAGAGGATAGTATTTCTCGACTTCTACATGTCAACAATATTTTGCATACCCTCCGGGGAAGTCCCAAAGCCTCCAAATCAATTCTTTCCCAGACATCATCTAAAATCACAAGAATCTCCGTGTCTCTTAACCTGTCGCATAGAATCCGCGCTCTTCCAGCTATGGTCTGATTTTCAAGAACATCAAGACCAAGCTTCTCGGCAATTTCCTTCTGAATTCTTTCCAGGTCTGGATTCTGTTTGACATCTAGTACAAGAACCACATCATCAAATAACTCCTCTTTAGTAGCCTGCCTGAAAACTTCTTTGATGAGTGTGGTCTTCCCCACGCCACCAATCCCATACACCCCAATCATGTTGGTATTAGGATTCCTCAGTTCCTCCATGATTTTCTTCACAGTAGCGGCCCTTGATTCAAAGGCCTCGTACTCTTCGGTGGGTATGCTCCATATCTCCTGAGGGGGAGCCCTGAAAGAAAATCTCGGAAATTCTTTATTTACATGGAGTTGGAGAACCCCCTGCACCATTTTTTTCGTTTTCTTGCTTAGCTGATAACGGAGAAACAGATTAGGGCACCATCCATGGAGACACCTTGCCTTCGCTGCTTGTTCATCTTTCAACAATTCTTTTGCCTCTGCAGTAATTTCGTCCACTCTTGTCAGCCACTTCTCGACGTCAATATCCACATTCCTACCCTTCCTTTTAACTTCATTGACTGTATGCTGCACCTGGTTTCTGGAAGTGCCTAGGTTTTCCAACTGACTCTCCAGATTTTTAAGGTTTCTTTTGTGGTGAAATATATAGCCCGCTTGCCGTCCAACTGGTTGAACTGTTAACTCGAACAATTTTCCGACAATCCCAGGAACAAATGCAAAAAGAAACTCCATGCTTCTGTCAGCAGACTAATTTATCTTCTTCTCTAGTTCCTATTTTCACCGTTTGCTTCTGGTACTGGTTTTATAAACGTCTGTCGAATATAAACCAAATTATAAACAGGTAGACTTCTCTTTCGAAATAAGAAGTAAAGTAGAAATGAAATCAAGGTAGTTGGTTACATGACATACCTTATCTCTGTTGGTTATGCATGAATCTAGTTGTTGTTCATATTCTTTCGCAATACATGTTTCTTTTCATTTGTTCTTCTTCTTAGTGTATGTCTTGCTGTTGGATTTTTTTATATGAAAACTAGAGGTGATTGAAGCAGAAAGAAGGTGGCTGCAACAAACTGACTGCAAGAGAGCAATCGAATGCGAGGAGAGTCAAGTTGTGAATTGCAAAAGAGCTATTAGCGCACCTCGGCTTAGATCACAGAGCAAAGAGTATGGTGATGGCAATTGAGATTCAATCTTTAAGAAGATTCAACAGTACACGTCAATTTTACGGGTGTTTTAACAATTAAGGTTGATTTTCACAACCGTTTAGATCTTTTATTATAATAACAATCGTTCATTTTCAGGATAATTTTAAATCATTGAAGAAAAAACCGAGAAATTGAATGTAAAAGGCATGCATCATGTCGGAAAGAAAGTCAAAGCTGAGTAATAAAAAATATGCTTCTTCGATTTCCTGCTGGGCATCCTAGTGGTTGCTCAAGGTTCGAACCACTAGACTTGTTCAAGATGACTTCGACATAGGAATCTAACTGAGCGATTCCATGGAAAATGCATGGTACCTCCTACTAAATTGGGTCCCACTGCACATTGGCATCTTCAAAGGATTAGACAATTGTTTGTGGCAGAACCGTAAACCCATGCGGTATTTTGATTAGTCTATTTTAAGATTTTGGAGTGCTACATTTATGTTAACCTAACTTAACTCATACACAATGCAACATATGTTGATATTGTCTTAATTTAACTCATAAACAATGCAATAGATGTTGAGTTTTATCACGTAAGGTCTCGGTGTTAAGAAAACATCTATTTAAACCATATTTTGTAAACCATATGACATGGTCGTTGGTGATTGAATTATTACTGAAATGTTAATTAACGTACTTGTTTCGTATTAGTGACACATCATATAGTTCGTAAATATGGTCTAAAAAATTTGTTTACCTAGCATTACTCTTAAATTTTGGAAACTAAAAGACATGGAAGTTGATGATTGGTTTATTACTTAAAAGTTTATAAACGTGTTCATTCCTATTGGTAAAACGTCATTTAAATTGTAAATTTAGTCTTCAAATTTAATATCTCTAACATTACTCGTAATAATATATTTTCTCATGTTTTCGACGTGGGATTGCATTTTCCAGCACTCAACATTATTAATTTAATAAAATATTGGAGGAGCGTAAAGTATGTCAAGCGATTTTACTTTTAATAAAATAAAATATTGGTGGAGTGTAAAGTGTGTCGAGGAATATGTTTTTTTTTTATAAAAAAATAAATAAAAAATATTAGTAGGCCCCAAATTGCCTAATTTTTTTTAGTACATAAATATTTTTACACTAAAAGAAGAAAAGGTTCAGTTAAGTCATATAATGGATAACCTAATTTGATATTAAATTCGTCATCAACGAAATTCAAACCTAAAACCTCTCACTTTCAAGTGAAGAAGAATATCACCTAGTATTGAGTAATAATTGCCTAACCACTTTTAACTAGGCAAAATAGCCTTGTGAGCTAGACATTCTTCTATAGGAAAGGGATCATTCTATATGAGGAACCAGCCAGTTGGACATACGACCCACTCACACAAAATCATCCTTACCTCACCCTTCGTGGTTTATCATGTTCACCCAACATCAATGTGTCTGACTCCCCTCTCACACAACACGAGGGGCCCACCACCAACGGTGGCCGCACCAAGACCTTCTCCTTGTGAACCTCCACCAGGTATTTTTACCTACTATTCAAACGGACATTCCACGTATGTGGCACAACTCATCCCATTTTATTAGGCATTTGGAGATGCTCTAAGGCAAATTGTGCATGTTCAGTGCAAAACCCCTCGGAAAGTTGGGAACACATAATTTATGAAGCAAATGTAAATGATGTTTATTACTTGAGCTACAAGTTTTTTGCAATTTTAGAATAATTTTCAAATGTCATATCTTTGACTTTTGACATTTTGCCATTAGTGTGCATGAACAATGCATATTTTGAAGAGGATGGGGATGCTTGAGTTTTGTAGATTTGGTGGATCTGAATTTTGTTTACTGAAAGAAAACATGTATATATGTATGAGGAATGCTTAACTCCTTAAGATAAAAGGAGAAACAAGATTTTTGTGATCAATTCAAAACATTTCGTATTTATAATCGAAATCGTTTATATAATAAATTATCATGTAAAGATTAATTATACAAAAAAGTCTTTTAAAATTAAGGATGTTTAGCCAATCAACTTGGGCAAATAGACAAACTGTTCATAATGCTATTATCGTGTCCGACCATCTGTTTTTATTCAGTTTAATGACTACATGATCACATATTTTATTGATTTTTTTACAAAAATGATCTTTACAAAGTAACTTATGATATGAGTAGTTCCAACCATGACCACGAAGTTTCGTGAATCGGTTACAAAGCATCTGGAGGAACTCATATGGAGACAAGTCAACCTACATTTGTTTAGAGACCTTGGCATTGATCAGACCACAAAACTGGAGGCCGAGATTCAAATTGAGGAGCAGGACCATGGCTTGAAACCAGTACTAGGAGGTATACATCATTTCGGCCTCGATTCTAGAGAATAGTCTCGAGAGATTAAACCGGACAAGCGGATGATGAAGAACCAGCAATGTTAAGCTTGAAATGGATCGGAAGTGCAAGATGAAACTTTAGCTTTCTTCGGATTAAGATGGGACTGATCAGCCGGAAAATATGATCCAGCCGCAAGTAGACCATCAGAAATTTCCTTAACGATCGGACCTGTTGAGGGAAGACAAATTTCCTTTCAGAATGTTATGCCCTAGCTATGCGATGTAAGACCTGCTTTGTGACTGCAGAGACCAGATGCTCATGTGCATATGATTGAAAAAAATTATAAAAATAACAAAATATACTATGGAGTCATTTACAAAACATGGAAAAATCTCAAAGGGAAATTACAAAAACAATTGGCAAGAGAGAGAAGGTACTAAACATGGAAAAATCTTCTAACATCCTCCGCTACAAGAATTCGGCGAAACAAGGCTCTCCAGGTAGATCCCAACTTCAGTAACTATGGGGAATCCGGACACTGATAATTTCCGAAATCTTTCACCGTTAAAATTGTACATAAACAACCGGTCCTTGAACACCAAAAGATCATGATTTTTCCTCTTGAAACCTGAATGTAACAACAAAGAATATGGCATGGAGATTCTTACTTTAGTCCAAGACTCCCTCACTCCATATTCTTTCATGATCCAAAACTCATTGTGTGTTTGCCCATCACAACGTGTTATGCACAGCATTTGTCTAAATACTCCGACAATATAACCTTTAGCGTCAACCAAATCACATGGCAATGGGATTTCTTGAACATGCTCCTCTGCTAAATCAAAAGATATAATCACTGATGATGAACCTCGAACTCTGTTCACCAGCCAATGAAGGCCTCCACTGAGCAGGATCCCATGTAACATGAGATCAGATTTGTAAGGATATCGCCTTTGAATCTCCCGCCAAGAACCAGTTTTCAGCGTGTACACAATAAACATAATTCCACCTTTCAAGTATCGCAAATCAACTATCTTGTAATCATCAGTGGAGTGATCAAATCCAAAACCAAAGAGATCAAAATAATACGCAATGCTAGAAGATGGAATATCTGGTAGTTTCTTGGATTTCCTTGTTGCTGGGTTAACCAGATAGAACTCCCAGTTATATAACTGGCACAGCAACAAGCCATTGCAGTGAAACACCATGAAAACCCAATTATTTGGGATTTCACTATAAATGTAGTCGAGCTCAGTGGCCACTGCTTCATCATCATCATCATTGGTATTAATATCATTGTCATTCTCTTTTTCATCAAGATAATTATGAACTGCATCATTATGGTTGAGAAACTCATCGAGGTCCAAGGAGTAGAGTGACCTATGTGACCCATCACTAAACATAAGCCTTCGCCTTTGATGGAAAATCTCCACATTCTCAAAAGCTTTGTTAAGGTGAATTTTAACAAAATCAGGGTCGGTGACTAGAGAACTCCATGACTTTGATACACACCTGAAGCGGCACAATGACTTCACTGGTAGCCTTGAAAGAATGTCGAGCATGATGTCGGTTGGGAAATTAGGGTTTTCCATCAACTGATCTTTAATTTTCTTTCACCCTATATATCTAGCAAAAGGAAAACTGTGTTTAACTGCTTTCAGCACAAGTCCAAACTCTAACCTTAACCCATAAACCTGAAAAAAACAAAAGAAAGAAAAAAATCCAAAGAAAGTAGGTGGATGGAGCTCCTGAGAGACTACAGACATTAAAAGAACAAAATTCGAAGCAATCAAAATATACTCAAGCAAGCCCCAGTTACGAGAAATAAATCAATACAATGCATTTATACATATTCCACATAGCACATCATACGATTTTTAATCCACACGAAAGCACAACCATGAATACTAAAAACCTTACATAGTGACAGAGATCTTGAAAGCTTCTATAACCAGATTACAAAAGTAAAAGCTTTTGCTGGGCAAAACATCAACATACTAAACCACTCAAATTAATTGTCATTAAAGATGAATGGGAATTAGATAGAAAATAAGCATACAGCAAAATCCTCTGGCCAAAGCTAATCGCTATAATATTCCATAATGAACTGGCATATATTAGCAACTAACACAGCTTTAAGGTTTCTAGGTTTACCTAAAAACATATCCCAGTGCCCTTCCTAACAACTTTTACTTAAGAATAAAAGAGGAATTGAAGAACGAAAGCCAATAACTATGCACACGTTACTAATCGTCTGAGCAAGACTATGCAGCTTATGTTCAGGTGGACAGGTAGAGCTATGTCCACTGCTGAAATGTCTCCGAGACCCCAGGGCCAGGGTACAAGGAAACTGTGGCCACCCACCGTTCAATCTTAATACAACGGCGGAGGATAAAGTACAACAACAAAAGTTAAATGACTAACTGTTATCAGATTAAGGAAATTGTGGTCACCCGCCCTAATATCTTTAATCCAACGGTAGGTATTTATCCTCCACTCCACACTGGGTCTAGGAGAATGGGACTTCCATGTCAGATTGCAGAACTAAAAGACACCATCAATGAGCACCTAAACTACCAAAAGAACAAACAAACCATGAAAACTGACCCAAAAATACTTGCAGCATCCCGCAGCTTTGATGATAAATAAGTTAGAATCCATCAAAAAACAAACAAAAATGGCCTATACATCACCCAATTCCACTCCTCCAACACTAATTGTCGAGAAAAACAACATACCTGAAACTCAATGGCCGTTCCTTTGACCAGCAGAAAACCTAACACGCACCAAAAATTAAGAGTCAGTGAAAAGAGGGAGTGAAAAGAAACACAAAGACCCAAAATCCAAATCCCAATAGAGGTACCTTGAGCGAAAGAGAATCAAGCGCCAGGGACCTAGAGAGAGGAAGATATGAAAGAGAAAGAGGGAGGGAGGGGGGTAGGGGTTTAGAGGCCAGCGCTTTGAGAGAGTGAGAGGGACAGCGACGGGCGTGAGGGTTCAGAACTTCAGAGAGAAAAAGGAATTTTCAATTTTTGAGCAAATTTTTCCTAATTTTGGGCCCTTTTATTTGGTTCAACTTGCCTGCCCAAGGATGACGTGGAGTCACTCAAGATACACAATAAACTTCATGTTTATAATTGGAATTGTTCATATCGTAAATTATCATTTCAAGAAAGAAAATAAAAAAATATTTTTTTTAAACAAAAAAATATATAGATCATTTACTTAATGAACAATATAAAATAGATGGTCGAAATTGGTAAAAGCATTACAAACTTTCTATTTTTTTTGTTACAGTTGATTGACCAAACAACCCTGGTGAAATACAGGTAGGGGAGGAACGCCCTTCCGGCACGCAGCTCTAACGCCCTCTTGGCGTGTCAATCCTTGCAGGTATGTTTGCAGCTGGTGTTTTTGATCTTGTCACTTTAGCTAGACTAGAGAAATACGTCTAGAGCAACATTCTGAAATTTAGAGTGCATCGCACTTGCTTATCACACTATGTGATACGAGGATAGAGATGAGACATAGTAGGCAATGTCCATGCAAATTCACGTCGTTCATTACGAACATTGACGTTCTTTCCTTCCCCTAACAGTGGGGAGACTGTCTCATCGAAGGGACAATCCACAAAATGGAGAAAAGAAATCTGTGTTTGTTGCATTGGACTGTCTCGGACTGGAGTAGCTGCAGGGACTAAGCTAGACTGGCTTAGACTAGACTAAGCTGGACTAGCTTAGTGAAGCGTTTGGTGCAGTGTCGGACTACGAAGTAGGATAATGAAAACAGTATTGTAACAAGTTTGATGTTTGCTCAAACTAGGAATAAATTATTGTTCTATTTTAATTGCTTTTTTTTATTAAAGATATTATTAAAATTAATAATATTGGATGAGAGTGAGACTCAATAAAAATACAAAAACCAAATTTTCTTGCCAACGAAAGAAACATACATGATTTAAGAGTAGCATTGTTCCAAACATGAATATAACAAAATGTTCTCCCAACAATCAACAGGGTTCAGGACGCTTTTCTTAATTATTCACCTTTGGTTTAAAATTGTAGATTAAAGTTAAAGGTATTTGAGTAGAAC